>NW_027468689.1:15520898-15523398 GCF_046254945.1 Alosa pseudoharengus | reverse complement strand
AAAGAGAGATTGAGAGAAAGAAAGAAAGAGAGTGAGTGAGTGAAAGAGTGACATAGAGAGATAGAGAGACTGAGATGGAGAGAGAGTAGGACTGGCTTCATCTTCTCTTCTGGCTTGTCAGCTAGCTTGGGGTTGATGGGTGGAAACTGTAACCTCTGGAGAACAATCTAGAGCGAAATGACAGCATGTAGTGCATCATGGCAGCACTGTCCAGTGCCCTAACGTGGGCAATTTGCTTCCGTCTAAAAGGGGGCCATACAGGTGAAAATCACACAAGACAAGGTTAAACGGATTACAGGTATGACTCAGTCATTAAGGCGCTGATGACAGAATCAATCAAAGCTGGATTTCCATAACGACCGCCTTTTATGCCACCACCCCATCATCTATGTTCATTTCCGCTCGCTTTCGCTTTTTCCATCTAAAGCGTTATTCCCAACGGGAGTGGTCCTAAGAGACGCCTGATTCAAAATTACATGAGGAAGTAGCGGCGCTGTCAAAGGACGGAAACATCGAGGTCAGCGGACGTTTCTTTAAAATTCCATCGATTGCCTCTTCTTGGACTTTTTTTTTTACCTCCTGACAGTCTTTTCCGGAGTTTCAATGTCACGCCGCAGGTGGTCGGCTTAACTTTTCGCCTTTTAGTCGATCCCTCTTGTCTCCGCTGTTTAGAGGCAACGGACGTGTCTGCGGATCTCTCTCCTCACCACGCACCTGTGTCCTCAGTCGCAGGGCATTGCTGATTATCATTAGATTAAAATGTGTCCGCAGATCCATGGACAAAGAGGGAACACAATTACCCCCTAAAACACTCCCCCACCCACCCCACCTCGTCCTCCCTTCGCACACCAAATGGAGGCGTAATTACATTCGCTCATTTCAAAAACAACACATCACAACACGCTTGGAAGAGAAGTCCATTAACTTGCAAGCGTGTTTACCTGAGTAATTGACGATTACCTCCTGTGGATCACAAGTAATTCTAAATTGCTGCAGATAGAAATAGGTTCAAGAAGGTGAATAAGTCACAGCATATGTGTATGTGTGTTTGTATGTATGTGTGTATGTGCATGTGTTAGTTTGTGTTTGTGTGAGGCTGTGTGCATGTATGTGTGTGTGTGTGTGTGTGTGTGTGTGTGTGTGTGTGTGTGTGTGTGTGTGTGTGTGTGTGGGGGTGTGTGTAAGAACGAAGAGAGCTGGGAGACAAAACAGGTGGGGAAAGAAGAGGGGCAAGTGGAAGCCATTATGAAGGACCCCCCATTTCCTGAACCAATGTCACCAAATGAGATGGAATCTGACTATTAAAGAGTGCCTTCGGTCGCCCATGCTCTCGGAACCCTGCACTCAACAAGACAAAACCCACAATTATTGGTTCCCATGTGTGACACTTCACTATAATTTCGCTTCACTTGGAGAGAGACAGAGAGAGAGGGAGAAAAAAGAACCCCTCTCCACAAGCTGGTGGGCTAGCTGAAGGATAAATAATGCTCTCTTCTGCGCCGTGGATGTCACACAGTATGAGATTGTATGTTTGATATGTTCTGCACGATCTCAAAGGACGCCACGGCAGCAGGCCAGGTTGGGTTAATCGGAACGTTCTAGCGAACGATATCCGACATTTAAGGTTGAGAGGGAAGAAATACTGGAGTCAGATTGCATGGACTCTTCATGTCCCCTCCATGTCCTTTTCATACGACTGTTTGAACAATTGTGAAGGGGGTTGGAGAGGGTGGTCAGAGAAAGACCACATGTGGCCCTCAATTCTCTAAGGCCACAACACGCGAACTACATGATGAAATTGTTGTCAACTTCTGGGCAACCACAGATTGAGGTCCCTTGTCAGTGTCCCCTGCACGTTTCAGCCATTACCAGTACCGTTGAGGGAATGTCTTTTTAAGTCTCTGTGAAAGCCTCCAGATAGCCACTGCAACTGGGCGAATCACACCAAAGAAAAATTTGATAATTCGCAAAATGTGGCTTGACAACCACATTGTGTTTGGATAACCAAAGCATGTTTTCCAAACATACGCACACAAGCACCGCTCGGGCAGCATTGTTTGCCTTCCTGCTTGGAGTGCGGTCACATTCCAGCACAGCTGAACACTGGGTCTCTATAGCAACAGCTGCAGCAGGCCTCAGATCTATAATAAAAAAGTCTTTCTATAGCACTGCAGTAGGTGGACTTTGTGGCGTGCACTGATGATGTCATCAGGCAGATGCCCATGGCAACAGATCTGCAGAGCTGCCAATCACACAAGCTGCAGCTGGGAAAAGTCGAGCCAAGTGCACACGTTGCATCAGAACATCTGTTATTGCTTAAGAACACATCAAGGCAAAACACACACACACACACACACACACACACACACACACACACACACACACACACACAGAGAGACACACACACACAGATTGTGAACAGCTTCCTCAGAGCTAATTTTGCCCTTTGCAGGATACTCCCTAATGTGCAGTTGAGCGCTACCTGCTATGGCATCCTCCT
>NW_027468689.1:15503398-15510898 GCF_046254945.1 Alosa pseudoharengus | reverse complement strand
ATTTACACTACATCCGTAGTGTATGAAAACGGCAATGTTTTTGTCCATCATCACCAAACATATTCTTACATGTGCCTTCACAGTCTTCGCATTATCAGATGGATGGGAATGGATCTCATGAAATGAATCACGGAGGATCTCATGAAAGCCATCAGCACCCCCGACATTCAAAATCAATACTCTAGTTTGCCGCCTATATGGAGTTCAATTTCAACCAGAAGGTTAGCTGATTCACTCAGCACGACGCGAGGAAAACAACACAAGGCAAACTGGGCTCAAAATGACTAGCTTAGAACCCAGGTCAGGCAGAAGACATTCAATTTAAAACCGCCCTTTTTTGGTGCATCTCTTGATTTCTTCATTGAGCGAGTGAGACAAGTGTCGAGACTGGGGGCAAGGATAATAAAGAAAAAAAGAAAGAAAGAAAGAAGAAAAAATTTGGGTCAAGATGTCAACTGTTGACGGCCCCTGATCTTCCAATTACAGGAGAGGAAAGGAGAAACTGACAGGTCTGAGAAGAGGAAAAAAAAAATCAATGATCTTCCATGTGCATTGCCAGTGACTTTTCAACCCTGCCCTGAAAACGCAGTGGCTAAATCCTTTCCTTGAGGCGCTACACGCATTCTGTTCCCATTCCCAGTATTCCACTTGCGCTTCCGGCATCAGATGGTGCTAACATTCCATTTTAATACAGAGGACTTCATTGTCCTCCTACTCAAGTATGCCCCCTGCCCCCCCCCCCCAACCATGTTCATTTCCCCCCTTTTTTCCCTTTCAAGCCTGGACTTACACTCACATTCATTGCCAAGTAAGTGCTGACATCAAGTGATTAATGGCAAACCTTTGCACTGTTAAATATTAGCATTTTACACAGCAATCCGTTCATTCCCCCAAGTGTAACCCGGCTAACTGCTATGCTGGGGGGGTGGTGGTGGCTGTGGGGGAAGTCGCACAGCGAAAATGCTATTGCTGTGAGACATAAAGCTCTCCCTCGGCACTCAAAACAGGTAAATAAACACAATAAGTCAATATCATTTTAAAACGAGTTCTACACTGCGTCTGCACAAGACTGCAGTTCGTTTTCTGTAGGTACAGATTTTAAGATAAAAGGGGAAAATGATGAAGGAAACTAGACAGAAATATGTTTCCGCTGAACCCACAGAACAGTACTCTTGGGGGTGTAGAATGAGTTTGGCGAGGGTGTTCTCAAGGAACTTGTCATTTTTCTCCTCATTAATGTCACATGAATGGCCGCCGGTTTGAGAAGCATTTTGCCATCATTTTCATGGGCGCCCACTTGCGCGGCTTGGACTGACAGCTTAGCGGGCGCCCGCGCCTGTTTCAATGCCACAAAAGCACCACTCAGTCCCGGCTCGCTGTTGGTGACCCACTTGCGGCAAGGGGGGGGGCGCTCTCTTGTTCTAGCCTCCCCTCCGACAACTGTGCCAGTTGTTTTCATCTCTCCAGTCATGCATTCACATGGAAATGACCCCCGGGGTTGGCAGTGCCACTGGAGGATGCTGTTTAGGAGCAACGGCTCAGGCTGATGCCCCCTTGGTCACCTTTGCAGTGTCAGAGGGGATGGTGGTAGACGATTGCCAGGTGTGACAGTTGTACCAGGTGACTAAGTGAGAAGTTTGTGGAAACGCAACAATCCAGTGATACTGTATATCAGGAGGTGAGTGAGAGTGTGTGTGTGTGTGTGTGTGTGTGTGTGTGTGTGTGTGTGTGTGTGTGTGTGTGTGTGTGTGTGTGTATGTGTGTGTGTATGCATGGGGGCAGAGTATGGAAAAAGACTACAGAAAGACTAATAAGACTAATAAGAGTAAAAAGCAAATGAAGACAACATGAGCAGTGGAGACATGGGATGAAAAGAGGTGGTGCAAAACGGAACACGAGAGAGACAGACAGAGAGAGAGAGAGAGAGATAGAGAGAGAGAGAGAGAGAGAGAGAGAGAGAGAGAGAGAGAGAGAGAGAGAGAGAGAGAAAGATTAGAAATAAAACAAGAGGAGAAACATCTGCCTGTGCCAAGAGACAAACCACACTGGCTTCCTCCGAGTACAAGTTGAAATGTCATCAGTTGATAAGGGGACAAGGACCGGGGGACTCCACCATGTCATTAAATACAGCCCACAAAGGAAGTGTCAGTGCTCTGAAACCAACCGCAGCCGTCGCTGCACCGCTACAAGCCACTCTGTCTGGGTAAACGAAGCAGCTCTTTACCTTGTCAGCGGGCCAGTGGCCCGAGAGTCTCGGCGGAACTCTCCTCTTCCCGAGCCCCACTGACCGTTTCAGGGCCCCGCAAGGGTCATTAATGCCCTCATGTGCACTGACGGGCTCCCGCTGTTGAAATAATACCCGCCTAATTCATTTCCGCAAGAGTGCCCACATCTGCTGGGCATCAGGGGCTGTGAGAGCAGCGCTTGCTTATGATTAAGCCCCGGCTGGCTGCTGAGCTGACTAGGCTGGTGTCCCTATTGCCACGCAAGCTGGCGAGCCAGCCAGGACGCACGCGAGCGAGCGAGCGAGCGAACGAACGCTAGCCCGGTGATGCGGCCCCGGCGTCTCAGACAGCGGGCAGAGGTGGTGTCGGTCGGTGCTCGCGGATATCGGTGAATCACCACTTCTTGTCTCGGCCGCTGCTGCTGTTGCTGCGCTTCCAGGGCTTCCTCGAGAGCATGACACCTCCCTCTGTCTCTTCCTGTCTCTTTTATTATTTTTATTTATTATTTATTTTTCTTCTTTTCTCTTGTATTGTCATACACAGAGGGCATTCACAGGGCACAGAGGACCAGGAAAAAATGTGCAAGGCCAAATATTATTATAGAAATGGCCTTTTTTAGAGTCTTGCTCAAATGCACAAATTGGCACGGATCTCAGTGTTCTGCTGTTGAGCGGAAGTCGCTGAGGCACTTCTCAAGTGCCCAGCATTTGAAAGCTCATTCATCACAGCCTCATCCCCTAATCATAGCACCAAGGTCAAAATCAAGAAAAAAAACAGCAACAAAAAATATAGATGTTGGCAAAGAATATTGACTTCATGAGCAATCAGGAAACAGAGACACGGATAGGCACGGACGGCGCCCATATATAAAGAGCCAATTGACAACATAAAAAAAACTGAAGAACTCTTCCAAAGCATTATTTTGATATACGGCCACAAAGGGTCCTGACCAGTGCAGAATTCCAGCCACATAAAGTTGATTTGGGCCCAGGGCTGAGAATATACAGTCTAGCATGGCACTCTGACACGTCGTTGAAGGCTTGTCATTCATCACGTTGGCAAGCACAGCTGTGGCCAAGCCAAATTGACCATGCCTCGGAGGCAGATGAGAAAGCTAACGCAACTCAACGGAACCATCTGATATGTTTGTAAGCACCTTCTCACAAAAAAAAAAGAGGAAAAAGAAGAAGAACAACAAAACCTTCTATGGTTTATTTGAGGTCACCACGGGCCCTGGACCATGAATTTCAAAGTAGCCCCCTTGCAGATATTTTACTGCATCTGACAAATCGAACAAGAGTACCATATCTTCTCCAATGCATTATGTGTCCAATGTGTATTACCTCTTAAGGCATGCTTTTGAATTTTTGAGTAATAGGCTACAAGCATGAAATGCTCTCGGTGCACTCTGTGTGTTTGTTTCCGGTGGAGCCAGGTGTGTGTGAACCTGCCGCTATTTTTAATGTAATTAATGTCTACACGGACCCGGTTGGGTGTTGCACTAGGGAATCAGCACATTACGATAAAGAAGGATTTATGCGTGTGTTCAAATTTTTTATTATGGGGCAAACAAGATATTTAGTGTCAGAGTGAAGATGTAAGCAGCAGAATATACTGTAACAGAAGATGCTCCACCTGAAAAAAAAAAATTGAGCGTACAGGAAGAGCCTTTCAGGCATGTAAAGCACAGCTCTGTTAAGAGCAGGTGTGATTTAAGTATACTAATTTACTTATTGATATGGACATTACAGGCTTGGGGAACCATTACAAAATGCACATTGACCATTGAAATTGTGTCTATAATGCTTGTGTATTCATTACAAATGGTTCTAATACGCTGTAACTAATGCACTGGATGCTGCTTTTGTGACTGGTGCTAGTGTATTTATGCAATTCTTCATGGTCGCTGCCCTTGGGTTGTTGTTTTTTTCTCACTAATATCAGCAGTGGTGGAAAAGCTTAAGGAAAAAGATTCAAATAAAAAAATAAAATAAAGAAAGAGCTTACAGCTCACACAAGGAAATGTGCTCCAAAAATGTGGGACTTTCCCACGCCACACAGACGCAAACGCAAACGCACACGCACATGCACACACACACGCACACGCACACGCACACGCACACGCACACGCACACGCCACACACACACACACGACAAGAAGCGTGTTCATGTTGACTAAAAATATTCAGTGATATTAAGTAGCCATGACAAGAGTCTCGGGGTTGAGCACCACTCACAGGTAAAGGCTAGTTCCGTTGCCTAATTACCAGCATTCCGGAGTAAACAACATGCATTGGCATTAGCTGCCAGACATGAAGTGGACAGTGAGAGGCCCATCAGGACCTTTCCGAAAGGCCAGGCAGGTAATCACGCTCCTGGTCTGGAGCCATCCGCTGACTCCTGAGGAGATTAAGGTGGAGCAGGACAGGAGTGGACAGGAGTGGACAGAAGGTGTGTGTGTGTGTGTGTGTGTGTGTGTGTGTGTGTGTGTGTGTGTGTGTGTGTGTGTGTGTGTGTATGTGCGCGTGTGCGTATGTGTGTGTGTGTGTGTGTATAATAACAAAACTCCATAGCCCTCGCCACCCCATGTGCACCCCCTCCTCTCCTCTGAACATCCCTCCAAACTTTATCCTCTCTTGCTCTCTGAGGCTTACTTAATTAACTGTCAACACTAGCCATTTATGTTCCCCTCAGTTTATGGGGGAATGAATATTAACAACCATGCAAAGGAATGAAAGGGGGATATGAAGGTAGAAGATGACGACAACGATGAAGTAGAGGGTGAAAAAAGGAGAAGAAAAAGAAATGGTACAGGGCCTATGTGTGTGTGTGTGTATGTGTGTGTGTGTGTGTTTGTGTGTGTGTGTGAGTGTGTATGTGTGTGCGACATGGGACTGTCACTTGAGCATTTGAAAGTGTGTGACAGGGACTTATACATCTGAAACTTCAAACAGCCCAGATCCATATATTATGAATATGAGAGTGTGCAGAGGAGGAAAGTAGCATTAGATGCAAGCCGCGCTGCTTGAGTACATTTCTCATAAACTTTTGCTTATGCCTTCAAATGAATGTTTGCGCCTCGCCGTGCAAGGCCGCGTGGAGAAGCCGTCCATCAAACACTTTCATAAAAAAGGTATTTTGCCTCCAGACCATCAGCTGACATTTTGAAGACTCTTTAATACTTTCTGACATGAAGGGGGAAAATCTGACACAAAAGCTATGAGGATTTTACCTTATTAAGCCATATATAGGATATTTAACTTTATTATGAAGCTAGAGGTATTTCACCGTTATTTTTGTTTTCAACTTGACACCTGAAAGAGTGTAAATATTTTCTTTTCACACTAAATATATGCTGGATGGTAATGTACTGAACGGTGGTGGAGCCATCACAGTTTAATTTCCTGCCATTTTTCCTTTCACATTGCTTAGAAAAAACAGACAAGCAATATTCTGGTTTCACCGTCACTACTGCAAATGCATCTCTGAGGAACGCTGGAGTGTGACTGCATAGTCAATCCAACATGGAGGCACAAAGTACAAATCGGCATCAATCTCATACTTATAAAACACCTCTCACAATCTCTCTTTGTCTTCCACACACATCCAGTCTAATCCGGTGTTCCAGGCACATAACTGGAAGTGCTTTTTTTGTTTTATTTCCAACCAATACACAGTACCACCAGCTCCCAAGCTGCAGTGGGAGAACAAGTAATGACCAATTTTCCATCCTTCAAAAACCAAAGATTGGCAAAAAATCAGGAGACTGACAAGGCTTGCCTGGACTAGTAGTGCTCCTCAAGCAGACCAAAGGTCCTTTATGCCCATCCACTTGAGTCGAGGAGGGTGGCCTGGGCTACTGATCTGGGCCGCCACACTTGCATAGATATGAAAAAAAAAAACATTCTCATCCACAAAGGTGGCAATCTCGCCCCATTATCTAAAACGATCAAATGGTCTTGGCCATCTTGCTTGCCCATCCGTCCATCCAAATCCCGGGGTGGATGCTATTTGCCATTCAGAGCATGGCTTCCCGAGTGGGGGACCATTGTACCAAGCTATCTGCATTATGCTCGGATGCATTCCTCTGGGCCCCACAATCCTACACTCAAAACAGACCCACCTGCTACACAAACAACAATCTCGGATGCGCCTGTCGAGCACTGTGTCGCATCAAAACGCCTGATAGCATTGGGGCCACAGGTAACTTTATTTTCTTTTTCTTTTGTTCAAGTGGAGAGAATCCACTGGGGAGCTTTTTTTGATGATAATTCGGGGGGCTTATTCTTGAGGCTAAGCAGCCTGATTCAGCCTCAGCTCGTTTGATGGCAACACATCAGCAACACGCTCTTGAAGTGGATCCCATGGTCCTTACCTATTTGCGTTTCCAGGGTGCTTATTTTGTTCTCGGAGGGGAACAGGATCTTGGGCGGCTTGTCTGTCAAAGGGGCTGTGGAGAGAGAGACAACAAAGAGGGTACATGAATAACATTTCGTTTCATGCATACATCTCACGGCAGAGAGAGCAAAACACACACATCGATTTGCCTTAGCTGCACTATTCATCTCAAATGACAATCGCAAACCTACCCCCCCCCCCCCCCCCCCCGAAAAAAAAAATCATAATAATGAAAAAAGAAAAAAAAAACATCAAAAATCTAACAGGAACGTAGTTGCAGGAAAACAAGCAGCATGTAGAGGCAGGAAATAAGGAACCCATCAATAAAATTCTGTCTAAGGCTACCGACAAGTAATGCGCTTTTCAAAACTTCGTCTGACAACCATTTCGGCTCGACTAATGGCTTTAGCACCTCCGGGACCTCAGTGTGTCAGTGATTAGGACAAGGAATATGCCAGAGAATGAACATGGATTAAGGTCAGATGGTGTTTACTGTGCAGAGCTGGGGAAAAAGCAAAAAAAAAAAAAAAAAAAAGCCCCAAAGCATCTCGAAGCACCAAGCGCCTCCCGAGGATGTTTACTCTTATTTATAGGGCCCTTTTAAGAGCGGAGAGAAGCTAACTAAGCCATTTTCTGCCGCCGAGCCAGAGCTGGGGAGTTTTCTGTTGCAGGGAAAAGGCCGTCTCACTCCAGATGCCAAATTGTTCACATGCTCGATAATGGGCAGATGAGAAAGGGGGGGGGGGGGGGCTTGAATAATACATTTGTGTACTTATAGCAACCTTTATTTGGAGAGACAGAGAGACAGAGAGCAGAAGAAGACTAGGGCCGTGTGTTCGTGTGTGTGTGTGTGTGTGTGTGTGTGTGTGTGTGTGTG
>NW_027468689.1:15495898-15498398 GCF_046254945.1 Alosa pseudoharengus | reverse complement strand
ACACACACACACACACACACACACACACTCACACACACACACATTAGCCCCAACATGCAGCTGCCCTCATGGGATGGCTGAGGGGGCTGTGGGCTGATGTATTGTCAGGAGCGGTGCCATGTTTCTGAAGGGTGTTGGGGAAGGCTGGAGCCGCTGCTTGAAACTGCTGTGGTATGACCCAAAATGGCAGCAATGACAGATCCAAAATGGATATCTGAGTCATCTTCCCAAATAGGATAGCAGAATAAGATAACAGTACAGAGAAAAAAAGAAAATACATGTCTGTATATGTCTGCCAAAATAAATAACACACTTGTTATTTCTTCAAAAGATGAATACCAACAGCCTAACAAGTCTTGTCATGTTTATGTGATTAGAAGGTTCCATCAACATGGAGTTTATGGCTAGTGTGGAAAAATGTTTCAGAGGAGGAAAAATAACATTTTGGGGTCATTTTTTTTGTTATCTTGATACCAAGATATATAAAACATCCTTGATATATTTTCACTGAAAAGATGTATTTCCATGGGATGTGCTATAGTGATACTGTCATGTTTCATGTTCAGAACTTTTCATCAAAATGCTTGAGCATGAGTTGTAGAGAGGGGGATAAGGAAATTGATAAATATGAAAAGATGTAATTGTTCATTCCAGATCCTACTTTTGGCCTATGAATGTGGATATCGCTGCCAAATTTCCAAGAACATTATTGAAGATGAGAGCTACAAGAGGAGTAAACTAATGAACTGCTTAGAAGTAATATTTTGCATCATAGCGCTATGCTAAGATCATCTCTGAAGAGACTTATTAGGGATTTCAAAGGTATAATTGACAGTCTGGCTTTGGTGTGATATAAACCCTTATTGATTTAACTCCTTTGCCTTCTTGCCTCATTTGATTAAAAATGCATGATGCCGACACCAAACACCACCAAAACACTAATTCAGATTCATAACATACATGCACATCAACACACACACACAAACTAATAAACATCCAATGGCATTGAATCACATTAACATACATACACACACAGCACACATGTACACTGTACACTGCACATGCACACACAACACACACACACAGAGAGTGAGAGAGAGAGCGAGAGAGAGAGGGAGAGAGAGAGACATTCCTGAGCTTGTGAGCATGTATGCACTCTTGCATGCTGCACTGTATGAGCCCCCCAGGCGTGGGTGGACCCGATCCCGTCTCTCTCTCTCTCTCTCTCTCTCTCTCTCTCTCTCTCTCTCTCTTTCAATCTCTCTGTCTCCATCTCTCTCCCTGTCCTCTTCCTCCTCCTCTCTTCCCTGCTCCTCTCCTCCTCCTCCCTTTCTCTCAGTGGACTCACATCTAATGATACCGGCGGAATCAGCACCCGTGCAAGAGAGAGAGAGAGAGAGAGAGAGAGAGAGAGAGAGAAAGAGGGAGGGAAGGAGAGAGAGAGATAGAGAGCACAGGGTTCTTAAAAGCTGAAGCGACCACCGTGGCTCGTCTGAAGATGAGATGATGATGGATGAGAGGAGGAGTCCCAATAAAAGTGCTTCGTCTTCTCCCATTAACCCCACCCCCACCCCCACCACTCAACCCCCTACCAATTCCCTCCCATTTACTCCACAGCGGGGGAGTCAGGGGCTACACCATACGCACGCTTCATTAAGGATCACTTCTCCAGACACCCATTAAGAAACGAGGTAAAAATGTATTAAAAATAAATTGATGGATATTTTTTTTTCAAACAGAAGAAGTAAGGAGAGGAAGCGAATATGTTGCTGTGGAGGAGTGAACGATCCTGACAGCCAAATGGTCTCTCTTTCTCTCTTGTTTTTGGCCCCAAATGTTTGCATAAGCCACTGGAGTTGAGTGAGCCACGGTTGTGTCCAGGGAACCTCAGCGATGGGAAATAAAGATGGATGGATAGAGACGCTCAACAAGTCCAATCCTCGCAAAATGGCAGGAGTATAATTATTTAAGGCGATTTACGCAAAGAATATCACCTCAGGGGCTTGTTACTTCCCGAGTGTCAGCCTGGATACACCACTCAAATCAATTTGCCGACACAGACTCCCTCTCATTGGATATCCAACTGTCATTCTACCTGAAATGATACCTCCATTCACCCGAAATCGATGTTGGTTCCTTATCTCATAATTACATCTTTATGCAGCCCAAAGGACTATATATATATGATGCATTTCTCTTCACGCCAGCTGATCTTTCCACTAATACCATCCAATTACACCCATTAATGTGAGGTATACCTTTTGACAGCTTTTTTCTTTCTTTTTTTTGTTTGATAGCGTAGGGGACCGAGATCTATACTGTTAGGACTAATCGCAACATGCAAGCTGGTCCACTAATCACGATCAGTGTGGAAGCTGCGCTCTCAGGGGGAGATCTTTTAACAAATGTCAGGATTGAGCCGGGGAGGAAATTGCTCTCCCCAAAGGCAGCGCTTCATCAGAGGAACCAAACGGAGGGCTAGCGCTGAGCTCTCAAAGAG
>NW_027468689.1:15473398-15490898 GCF_046254945.1 Alosa pseudoharengus | reverse complement strand
CTTTCATAAATTCAACACTTTCCTCCAGCCCAGACCCCCCACCCCCCCACACCACCACCACCACCACCACCACCTCCTCTAAGCTTTGCCTGCTCCCTTCTGCTCTGAGGTTCCCCGTCAGAAGCAGTCGATGGTGCAGAGGCAGTTCACATTACCCTGAGCTCATCTATATGCATGCAATTTACTTTAGTGCCAGGGATCGGGAGCAAGGGAGAGTTGGAGTCTAAGTAGACTGCAGCTTTTGCTGGCATCTGTATCGAGAGCAGCTCTACACATGCACAACCTAAAAGGCTGCTGCACGTACACATGTATAAGACTCCCGTGTGACGTGATAGGACCGCGGTCTGATCACTAAACGCAATTTCAGGTCCTTATAGGGTTAAAATAAATTACAAAAGTGCTTACAAAATGCATGCAAGCTCAACATACACATTGGTATGGGGCGGGGGGGGGGGGGGGGGGGGGGGGGGTATGGGTTGGTTAGGGGGTGAGACATGAAAATATTTTTCAAAGTTGCAATTAGGCAGATGGGCCAAGCAAAGGGAGAGTTGTAATTAATCATGATTGCTTTAATTATGCATTGTTTTCCCAATAATGAGGAGGATGCAGAAGCAAACTCTGCCTTGGCTCAGACAATGTAGCTTTTCTTATGGAATCTGACGTGCTGTGCTCTGCTCCAATTTAGCCGTGTGCTGCAATGGATATTAAAAATGTCAATCTCGCCGTAGCAAATAACTTTTCCTTCATTTTCAGTTAACCAGAGTAACTGAAAATTATCTTTTTTCTCTCCCTCCTTCTCTCTCTCTCTCTCTCTCTCTCTCTCTTGTGCATGCTCTGCAGTGCTTGAGAAAACTTTATTCTTTGAAGTCAGTTGTAAATGGTATTTTTTTTTCCTGCTTGCAAAAGGAGATGTGATACAATCTTTAATTAGGAGATTGACTGCAGTTCCCTTTGCTCCACAATAATGTGGTGTGCTGACTGTGAAAAGACCATGTTGTGTTTCTGAAGGATAAATACTTCTCTGCTCGAGCGCCTTTTCCCCCTCTCCTCTAGTGGATCTGCTGGTGCATGCGTCTACCTTTCAGCACAGAGAATGGAAACTATGTATGCGCGCGCTGGACTTTATAGAGATGTAAAGATGTGAGGTGGGTAGAGGATGACAGAGAAACAGAGCCAGCATCACCATGGATCTACACAATGTAATTGCCTATATATTTCTAGCTCCCTTTTTCTGCAAGTGGTGAACAAGTTGAGAGTGGTTGTGGATATGTGTGTGTGTGTGTGTGTGTGTGTGTGTGTGTGTGTGTGTGTGTGTGTGTGTGTGTGTGTGTGTGTTTGTGAGTGTGTGTGTGTGTGTTTGTGAGTGTTTGTGAGTGTGTGGATGAGAAAGAGAGAGAGAGAGAGAGAGAGAGAGAGAGAGAGGAGAGAGTGTGTGTGTGAAGAGAGAGTGCTAGAGTGAGAAAATAGAGCAGAAGACATTAGATTATGGAGCTATTCCTCTATGGTCCTCAATTCTGGTACAGCACTGAAACACGACAAAGCAACTTTATTTAATGCATTTAACCATTCCTTAACCTGGCTGTGTGAACTGTGGAATGTGTTCTCTTCAGGAGCGACGCAATCTGTGAAAGGACAGAGCTAAAATGGGTAGATGGAGGAGGGAGAACTCTGGAACACTTTCTCCTGAGGTTAAGAGACCTCTATGGTCAAATGACCTTAGTTGTTTGCAGGTCACATAATGTCCTTTTAGCGGGTCATATAAAATTCTGAGGCTACCTAAGATAAACCTATAGACCTCACATTTGATTGCCTGGTGTTCATTGTCATGGGGACATAGTAAACTCTTCTTTTTTAATTGAATGGACATTCCCATACCATGCACTGATTTCATTTACCCAAGGTGTAAGGGGAATCCCTCGCTAATCAAATAATGTTGACTCAATGAGATCTATCATCTTCAGCAAACCCTAGTGTACTAAAATAGCTAGTCTGCAACAGGCCTACTATTGCTATTGAATAAAAAAATCATAGGCTAGTTATGAGGCCAAGTCTGGCACATCTTAACATCATCAAAATCAAAAGATCAAGAATTGAAGTGAAACGTAGCAAAAGTGGCAGAAAAAAAAGTGTCATAATCAGATGGTTAAACTGACAATAGGCAATTAATTCTGGTGAAACCCAATTAACTGCAATTAATCCCCGTAATCCCCCTGATAACCCCCTGCATGGGGCTGGGGTATCTCAAACAATGGTGAGTACACATGGAGCCATCAGGCGTCCCGCTGCGGCAGGGGCCTGGAGGGGGGGAGACATGGCCGCCAGGAACAGCTGAGGACCCCCGCAGGGTAAACGGCGGCGCAGAGGCCTGGGGCCGGCTACTGTTCCATCCCTCATCAGAGGTTGTCGGAGAGGCTAATGACTCCATGTGGAACTTTTTTACCCCCCCCCCCCCAAACTTTCCTCATGCCAATGAGCGAAATGTTCTTTTTTACTTCCTCCATACGAATGAGCAAAAAGTTCTTTTTACTTTTTTCTCATACAAATGAGCAATAAGTTCTGCTTTCTTTCTGATACTTCTACTTTTTTGCTGACCTTGACTGAGAACAAGACCTGGAACCATTGGAGAAGAGTGAGGATGGCACTATGACTATGCTGTCTTCTGCTTTAGCTCCCCGGAGGGAGAAGTGGACCGGCAGCAGAGTGAAGCCTGACCTTTAGAAAGCCAGTGCTGAGGCTGATGGTGGGAAAGGTAAGTGGAGACACACTCGCCAGAAGAGCACCATGGAGGCATTCATTCCCAAGTCCACAGACGACAAAAGCGCTCTCGCATTAGGCCTAGACCTTGGGACTACCGCTGTTTAGCTTTGTGAATCAAGTGCCTGGTTCCCTTGATGTTAAGATGTCTGTCGGTGTGAACAAATCACTCCCATCGCAGCCTTTACCTGTGTGTTGATGCATTAATACTTCTGTTTTTATGAAAAGTGCCTGCTCCTTCCCACGAAAGAGTACTGTAAGAAGGATTAGGTTTCTTTGTTCATCTCTTGTGTGTTGATGTTATTTCTGTCTTAAGAACATCACCATAGCAGAAAGATAAGCATCAAAAATCACAGACTTTATGTTCCAAGCCACATTCACAGCACAGTTTACCCTTGCCAGCACATTTCCGACCCAACTCAGCCTTAATTAAGCTCAGGTGATTGTTAGCTGAACTATGAGGCTGTTAATATTCAGGTAGAGGGCCCTGTAGCAGTAGGGGAGGGTGGCATTCAACACCAACAATCTTCTCCTAACTAAACATCAGTAAATTGGTCTACCACGGAAAAGAAAGTCTACACACATTTATTTATTTTTTATCTCCAGTAGTAGAACCACACGAGTACTCCGCTTCAAGTCGAATTCTAGATGGTTATCTACTTCACACACACAGAGTGCATTTATCAGGCTACGCTGAACGTATTACATGCACTTCATAACATCGGAGGTTTTGGCATCCTTGGGAAGTATGCAAATTGGAAAGCACCAATTAGAAGTGGAGAGCCAGCACTGAGATCCCCTGCTCGCTCGCTTTCGTTGGTATCTGAGGGGCCGTTCCGATCTCTTCAAGAGCAAACCACTAGCAAAGTTTAGCTCTGGCCTGTTAGGAGATTTTAATGAAGCGCAAACTCGCCACGCACTCCCCAGTCCTCTGACTCCTGGCACCGAAAAAAAAAATCAAGCGCTTACCCTGTTTTTCAAAATTACTTTTTTCTAAAGCCAAAAAAGACGAGAGGGGAGAGATATATATAAAAATAAAAAACACCATGAGGTCGAGTTTGCGAATTAACATGCTCCCTTCTCTCCTGCAGGACTACTGTACATGCTGTGAGTTTGTAAATAATTAAAGAGCACCTGCACACACACACACACACACACACACACACACACACACACACACACACACACACACACACACACACACACACACAACCACCACTCTCTCTCTCTCTCTCTCACACACACACACACACACACAGACCATATTCAGGAAAAAAAAGGACACTACAGCGTTTTGTCATAAAACAGCAACACAACCCCCGTTCTGAATAATGGAAGGCCTTGAAATTGATGTTTCATAACGTAAACAAGTTTTTAGTTTGGAGCCAAAACAGGCTGAGCCAGTGAAGGAGTGGAAGAACACACGTGGGGAAGTGCAGGGTGGTGGAGCGAGGCCATGGACCGCCGTCCAGAGAACTGAGTGAGGAACATGCATCCAGTGCACTCCTCTAGTCCACTCCGTCATACAAACCAGCTAAAGCACAGGCACGACAGCAGGAACGGACCCGCAGGTCTCAGGGTTGTTTTTTTTATGACCGTCTGACAATATCAATTACGAAACTTCTTTCCATCTCACTACTTTGCAGACTAAAGGTACCTTATAGAGTTTTGAGAGCCAAGAGAGTGGTTTCATCCCTCGTTAATGGTGTGTTCATACCTCTTTAACTCATTGAGTGCCAAAAACGTAATATTACGTTTTTCCTTCCCATGCGTTGAGTGCCAAAAACGTAATATTACAGTACGTATATATTGTGTGCTTCACCTCACTGTGTGCTGTTTGTGTTTCACTAATTCACCGATTGGGTTAAATGCAGAGACCAAATTTCCCTAACGGGATCAAAAAAGTATATATACTTATACTTACTTACATACCTTATATGAGATTTTGGGAACTCTGTGATTAATGGAAATGAAATATATGACGATCGAAAACTCATGAAAACGTACAATCTGGACATTTTATCTGGACATTTTATCATAACTCGGTTGCCGCTTTGGGTTGAATCAGTGATGCATGCCCGTCAGGTCAAAACCAGGCCATTTTCGTGGGTCTATCACTAGGTGGCAGTCTCGCCAGGTCTCGCTGATCACTTCCCGGAAAGTTTACACAAGTAAGTAACAGGCAACACTTCATATTTCATGAAAGACGTTATATCTCCATTTCTAGAAAAAAACAGCGATTTTGATAAAACTAGCCATTGTTTAGCTTGGGATTTCTCAGGAACAGAGGTGTGTAGAAATACACGGTTTGCACCCACCGAGAGCTTAAAGTCTCACCTTTTAAAAGAGCCATTGTATGTGTTCATAGCTATAACACAGAATATGCTGTGGCTGTACAAAAATCATAAACAATGGTCTAGATTGCTGGCACTCTAGGACAAAGCTCCCGAAAAAAGCTTGGCATTCAATGAGTTAATGTAACCATATACATTTTAGGATGTTATTAAAACACACATGAGTGGAGTAGTGCCCACGTCACCTATTGACAATCGGCCGACCTGGGTTCTATTTCTGCCCGTGTGAGTGTGCGTTGCTTTGGATAAAAGCATCTGATAAATATAGTTGTATATATAAATATAGTTGACTGTATTACTACATTAAAAAAAAAGAAAACTCCATGTATAAGTTGCTTTTAGGTCACTGTAATGACATTACTTAGGAGTTCAGTCCTACCATGGCTTGCAGAGGTAAATCCTGATAGAAAAAGTTAATCCAGAGGAAGAATACAAAGGTGCGTGCAGACGGACAGTGATTACTAGAGGGCATCTGCATGTCAACGGAGGGCCTAATTAGGACTGACTGGGATCTGAGCCTTTTATACCCCCATCCCGACGGAGCTTCTGTCAAAAAGTACCAAACACAGGAAAACACTTACCTCTGACAGCGAAATAAGAATGGAAAGAGGAAACAGTGAGCGAGAGATAGAAAAAGACACACACAGAGAGAGAAATAGAAAGAGATAGAGAGAGCGTTTAAAATGCATAATTGCTGCGGTATGTTGTTGTTTGAACGCTTCTAATGGAAACTCATTATAAGCTTCATCTGCCAATGATAAAATCCTAACAGCAGGCACCTCTGCGTTAAACGCATCACATGGCTCTATTAACAATTTATGCCGCAGAACAAACGCACGGCACCAGCGTGGCAGGCGCTCCACACACTCTCGGGCTTCCTGCAAGTGACACCGAGTGTTTACAGCGGCTCCCTGCTCCATACCTCTCCGCAGGAGGAGTGCGAGCCTCCATCTTAACCTCCACCCAACACGCGTTGTGTTGTTTCTTCGTTTTTTTACAATACACACAGGCTTTCAACGAGGATAGGCCTTCTCATGTTAAACGTTCCATAATGCATGCGGTTATATAATTACTGAGGCAGAGGCTGTACCTGGTATTTCATCTTGGCTAAGTTCTCTGCATATCTCGGCTCACTGACCCCTCTCTGCGAGGGGACAGCGCCGGGCTCGGGATAATGGCCTGTGATGCGCGCTGGCAGAACTGGGTCTAGGGGAGGGGCATGGGCGCCTCTACTTGCGGACTGAGAGTGGTGCCCAGTGAGGTATGTCATCCCCCATGCTAAGCAACTAACTAACATCATTCTTCCTCCCCCTCTCTCTCCCTCCATCCCTCTCTCCATTTCTCCCTCTCCCTCGCTCTATCCCTCCCTCCATATCTATCCGTCTATAGCGCTTTCAGCTTCAATGTTTCAAATTGTTATTGTATTCATTTTCAATTCAAATTGTAATGTATTCATCTATCTACACACTATCTAGTGTGTACATTACAAATACACTGGGTAAGGTACTTTTATAACATTGCTCTTAAAACACCAGTATGATATTAAACACAAATACGATGATATTAAAACTACAAAAATCTACACAATCAAAATAGAGCATACAATGATGTATATCCCATATCAGCATGTGCTCCAGATGGATTCCTGTTCTCATGCACTGTGTCAGTGTCCAGTGTCAAATTAGATTTTAGTGTGGCATCCTATCGGAGAGAGAGGCCCACTTGCCCACATGCCTTCCTCTACCCGCCTGCTCTCCCCTGCCAGACAGCACTTAATCTCCAGGGACACGGCGTGGCGCGGCGCTGCCAGTTCACCCAGCTGTTCAAACAGGGCTGAGGCGGGTGCCAGCACCTGCGGACCACTGCGCCAAGGAAGAGGCTGGCAGAGGCGGGTGAGGATGCTGGAGGAACAAGCACTGTAGTTTTGGCTGTCACGTATGTCATGATATGTATGTCCAGTGTTTCCCACAGAATTGAATTCTATTTGTGGTGGCAGGTTTGCAGAATTAACAAATTAGCGCGGCGTGGTTATGATGCTAACTAGATTTAAGCACAATTTTTAGTACAACCTGGAAAATCATTGTGTGGTGGTCAATGTTGATATTGTGGTGGGCCGCCACAAATAAGTCAATGTATGGGAAACACTGATGTCGTATGCAGGATGACAAATCTCTGCAGAGTACATTGTGCACACGTAGTATTGAGCATACAAGCACCCTTTTGTGCAAGGACGCAATGGCCAACCATGGTGCTAACTATTTAGTAAAGCTGGATATTAAAGCAAACTACAAGCACAAACCGCACATACGTACACACTCATACTCACGCACACACACGCACACACACACACACACACACACACAGGCATACAAAGAACATGAACAATCAAACACACAAAACTCAGACAAGGTACAATAAACACCACAATCAACTCAAGGCAATTATCTCACAACAGCCTGCACTCAAACATTGCATCATGTCCTTCTGCCAGCAGGGTATTATTATCTATGTTGTATGTGTCCACTTGAACACACACCTACACACACACGCACGCACGCACACACACACACACACACACACACACACACACACACACACACACACACACACACACACACACACACACACACACACACACACACACACACACACACACACACACACACACACACAAAACTCCACACACACACACACACACACACACACACACACACACACACACACACACACACACACACAAAACTCCACACACACACAAACACATATGACATAATAATTGAGAAGAGACAGGTAGCTGAGTCTAATCTTCCACCTCCATTTGACCTGCTTGTGTCGCGCAGCAGCAGCAGCAGCAGCAGCAGCAGGGTTTTTGCCAAGGCCCAAACAACAGAGCCGTGTTCTCTGAGTACTGTACATCCCCGACTACCAGCATCACAGGGACATTCTCACTCTCCACTGAACAGATGAGCACTTGGCAAAGAGCAAGAATGACAGAGAGAGAGAGAGCGAGAGAGAACGAGAGAGAGCGAAAGGGAGAGAGAGAGAGAAGCAAATGGACTGACTAAACCAGACTAAATTGCACAAGGATAAAAGCCCAGATAAAAACAGACTAGCGCAGTGTAAGAGGCCTTGTTTACCACTGCCTGTCCCGGGGGTCCTGCTCTTGTATGTCTATCATGTCCCAGAGGCTTTTAAAAGGCCTCTCGATGCCTTCTCTCTCATTGTAGCCAAATGAAATGCTCATGCCACAAAGAGCCTATCCGACAGGGGAAACAGACTGATTTTGAATGGCTTCTTATCAGTGCGGGGCATATACGGGATTTAAGTCGGTTTAAGCCAGTTTGCTATGTCTTAACTGACATTTAGTGACATTATTTGCATAGCACTCTTAATTATGTACATTATTTAGCACTTTACTGAAACCTAAGGCAAAACCCCTGAAGTAAACATGTGACAACTGTGGCTGGGAAAAGTGAATTTCCCGACTACAACAAGACACCCCTATCATGGGCAGGGCCAGAAGAAGAAACCGTTGGCCTTTGGTGAGGCGGTGAAATGTACATGTAGGCCTACGTGTGATGGCAACTGCGGGCTCCATACAACAGGTCAACATAGAGCCTTGAATCCCACCTGGGGTAATTTCCAAATCTCTCTCTCTCCCATTCACTTCCTGTCACTCTTCTGGATCCTATCCGATTAAAGACAAAAGGCCTAAACATATATTTAAAGGAGAGGAAAAAAACAGAATATTATACATCATTAGCATTGAGGGATGGAAGTTCGGGGAGTCTAGTGTGTAATCATTTCAGTGCTCCCCTGGTTGCAGTTGTGGAAATAGGTGACAATAAACACTGCAGTCTACCAGCCTTAGGCATCTGAGGCTGAGCGCAATTGGCTCATAAAAGGATCCATCCTGCGTTGTGGCTAAGTGCGTATGATGTACCCTGCCTGCATGCAGAGCCAGAATAATTAGTTGGCAGAATTCATGTACTTGCAAATGCACATAGCCTATATTGCTACATTCACAAGAGCTCTAAGCAGTGCAATTTCCACATAGTGGAATTTATGATTAACAGTACACTTTCTGCTGTCATAGCGGGCTGAACCTTCAGGATAGAAGGCGGAAAACACCCCATGCCCTGGACCCAATGAAAGAAATTATATATCTGCTGAAGGAAACCAATATAGCCAATATACTGTCAGGTTAACGACCATAAATCTCTGGGATTAAAGAGTTAAGTGGTTTGCTCTGTAATTGTAACGTTCTCGCTGGACAGACCCTTAGGGATGGACGGCCCCCTGTTTTGCCCTCAAGGACCCCTTGGTCGCCTAATGAATATGTCTATAACTGTTATATGTGCTCATATACACGGGTCAGACTCTGTTAACAGAGGAGGTCAGTCATCATAAAAGACTAAATAAGGTCTGCAATGGTGTGCAAGTGTGGGCGCGTAAACAGTTGGCGTCACTTGACTTTCTTTTTTTTAATGGGTGTTTCGACGAAAAAACAAGGGGTGAATGACAACGAGACAGCCTCGTAAATTGACCATTGCTGTCGAGGGAGGAACAAGGGAAAGTGAGAAGCAAACAGCGGCGCAATTCAGGCTCACGAAAAAAAAAAAGGATAAGCAAATCATTACACGTAACACAATCCGCTCATTAAAGTGCAATGTACATGCTTTGTTATTCTATCTAAAGGGGTTTCAGGGAGCATATGTAAACGGAGAGAGAGGTTGTTATGCCAACTGCGTAGGCAAACAGCCGCTAAATAGCACATTCTCATCTAAACAAGCACTAGCATAAGTACCACTGAGACTGCCCATGTTCCCAACTAACACTGCATTCTGGGTTATGAATGCACATCTGGGTGGTTGCATACTGGCGCACAATTTCCATGGAGGAACAATGAAATATGTAGAAAATGTGTTGTGTGTGTGTGTGTGTGTGTGTGATGTGTAATTTGTGAGCTACTGATCTGAAGCATTGATGAATTCCTAGCCTGCAGAGGAATACAAATCCAATAAAAGAGTGTCTCTATCGCTCTTTCTGTCTCTGAAACACACCTGAGATAGTGCGGCGTGCTGTTTACTAACTCAACTGTGTTTACGATGCCACATTGTCGCCTGTTTTGATTTAAATGCACATTAACAAACTCTTCAGTCTTACCACACTTGCTGGGACGAGCCTGCCAGAGCTTATATGATTCTTTCTGAGACTCACTCACTCTCACACACACACACACACACACACACACACACACACACACACACACACACACACACACACACACACACACTCACCTCTAATGGGACTACTGGCATCTCTCAGCAGCATGCCATCTATAGCTACGTATCACCCTGCACCTTGTGAATTAAATGCCACTGCTGTGATTGTGCAGCGTGGAAACCTCTGTGGGTGGGAGGATGCTGCCTTTCATAGCATGTGCCTTGTGTGTGTGTGTGTATGTATGTGTGTGTGTGTGTGGGTGTGTATGTATGTGTGTGTGTGGGTGTGTGTGTGTACGAGTGTGTGTTGCTGTAGCACTTGTGTTCCCCAGGCCAGTGACATGCATGCGCGCTGACCCATGTGATGGGCCGAGGTGGATGACGCACTGGGTGGTCGAAAGAGTAGCAACCGGCCACGCGTCTCAGCAGGAACTCAAAAGCCGAGAGAGAGATAGAGAGAGAGATAGAGAGAGAGTGGGAGGGACAAAGAGAGTGACAAAGCTACAAATAGAATGGAGAGAGAGAGAATATGAGCAAGATGAGGAAGGAGAGAAAGACAGAGAGAGAGAGAGAATTAGGAAGTAAGAGGATAAGAAAGAGAGAGAGAATCAGAATCAAATAGAGAGGAAAGAGAGAATTAGAAAATTAGAAAATGACAGTGATGAGGGGGATAGAGAGAGGGGGAGGGAGAAGAAGATGTTGAGAGAGAGAGAGAAAGAGAGAGAGAGAGAGAAAGAGAAAGATCTGACATGAGCGGCCCCAGCAGGCTCTCCCTCCACTAGGTAGCGTGGCTAATGAACTGGCCCGTCTATCGGCTGCTTTCATTCCTCATCGGCGCTAATTACATCGCACTGGGCGCCAACATCAGGAGGCCCGGCAACGCGCTCGCTTAGATGCTGCGCCGACTGCACTGGGCAGGGATGGGCTGCATTAGGCTCAGGGCAGGGTGTGTGTGTGTGTGTGTGTGTGTGTGTGTGAGGGGGGGGGGGGTGTGTGTGTGTGTGTGTGCGTGTGTTTGTGTGGGGAGGGGGGGTGTGTGGAGGTGTGTGTGTGTGTGTGCCTGTGTGTGACACTCAAGCATACGCACACACACACGACCACACATCTTATCTTAAGTTTATGTTGATATAGTGAGGGCTAATCTGCACTAGCACAATTTGCCTAGCAATATGATTGAGCAATAGACACTTAAAATAAAATAATAACAATAATAAAAAAATAGAAATTATGGGTTGTGGTGAGTAGCACAGGAATGAATTCAGAGAAGCTAATTAAATTGCTTTGACCAAGGTTGGTCAGTGTAGTCAAATTTAGCTTGTGTTTTTGACATACGGTGGACCGATGACAATCACGCTAAGCACTTGGAGTCAATTATCCAGGGGTTTACGATGGCATTTCAAAAGGTGACTGAACTAATGAGGTTCCAGATTTAGTAAGTGAATGTAGACAGAATCTCAGCATAGGCCTACCCCTCCCATACTGTGCTACT
The DNA here is from genome assembly GCF_046254945.1 of Alosa pseudoharengus. Classification (NCBI taxonomy): domain Eukaryota; kingdom Metazoa; phylum Chordata; class Actinopteri; order Clupeiformes; family Clupeidae; genus Alosa; species Alosa pseudoharengus. The sequence continues at coordinate 15,479,076 of NW_027468689.1, read as the reverse complement.
GTGTCTGAGCTACAACAGGCACCAAAGACAACCCTGAAGTCATCGCAATGCACAGAGTTAATCTATTAAGCCAATACAGTGCAGTGCATAAAGTACATCTCTTACAGGAAATACGTTCACATGTAAATCCAAAGTAGCAGTGGAGTAGTCTAGTTAGCTGTAGTGGGTATACTGAGATGTAGTCTAGTTAGCTGTAGTGGGTAAACTGTGATGTAGTCTAGTTAGCTGTAGTGGGTGTACTAAGATGTACTGTAGTCTAGTTAGCTGTAGTGGGTATACTGTGATGTAGTCTAGTTAACTGTAGTGGGTATACTGTGATGTAGGCTAGTCTAGTTAGCTGAATGGGTATACTGAGATGAAGTCTAGTTAGCTGTAGTGGGTATACTGTGATGTAGTCTAGTTAGCTGTAGTGGGTATAGATGAAGTCTAGTTAGCTGTAGTGGGTATACTGTAATGCAGTTTAGTTAGCTGTAGTGGGTATACTGAGATGAAGTCTAGTTAGCTGTAGTGGGAATACTGTGATGTAGTAGTTAGCGGTAGTGGGTACTGAGATCAACCCCAAATACGTATCCTTGCCTATTTTAAGTGGTCATACTGAGATAATCCTCCGTATCACATAGACTACACCACTGTTAAGACCTTAAAGTTTAGATGTGATGTTCAGCTTGAATTTTAGCACTTCATTTTAGTTACTGTACCTTTATAGAGACACAGTAGCCTATGCAGTGACATGCTGTGTGGTTATGACTCTTCTCTGGTGCTTTCGACGTTGTTCAAAATGAACACAGCATGTAAGTGCAGGGACAACGCACTGTGTCTGACCTTTGGTAATCATGTGGATCGCATATGCCCAGTGACATTTTCATAGGTGAGCAGAATGTAAGGCAGATAATGGCAAAGTGCTCCCAGCAAGACTCCTGCATGGTGTCAATGGCAATGAGGGATGCATGGGGAGGGGACGCCTGTTATGCAAACCTCTCACTCTGTGTGTGTGTGTGTGTGTGTGTGTGTGTGTGTGTGTGTGTGTGTGTGTGTGTGTGTGTGTGTGTGTGTGTGTGTGTGTGTGTGCGTGCGTCTGTGTGTGGCAGGGTGGCGGTGCAGTGAAATGAATTGACTGGTGTTGATCCCACGGTTTGTTAGTTTGGCTGGTTGATTCTGATTGGTGCCAGGTTTTCTGTATGTAGGAGTGTGTTGGTATGCGCTTGTGTGTGTGTGTTTGTATGAATGTGTTGTTGTCGGAACATACATGTGTAAATCCAAATTAATAATTGATTTATTCCCTCAAGTAAGTCCTATTCCCAAGGAATGGTGTTTAAAGAAATAAAAAAAACGGACTTGTCTGGCGGGAGAAATATGTCCGCGCTTGTTCTCTTTTATTAGACCTTCATTGGGCCGTCATGCTGATGGTTGGAACGATGACCCTTAAAGACCACAAATCAACCTGCAATTATAACTTCAAATTGCCCAGAGATGCAGCCACCTAGATCCCCCACCCTCCCAAAATAGCCAACTCATATGCACACACACACACACACACACACACACACACACACACACACACACACACACACACACACACACACACACACACACACACACACACACACACACACACACACACACACACACAATCCCACAGTAGTGGCCGGTGACTGTGTGAAAACTGTAAGAGGCAATTATTTCAAAGCGAAATGGGCGCCTGAACCGAGGAAATGGAGGTCTGTGGAAAAAAACAACATTTCTCTTCCTGGCACGCACGCATGTCATGTTGCTTTTTCTCCGTCTGCTGGCGCGCCGCACTGCCGTTTCATAAATAAAACAGTGCACACTGGCCTGACAATATGCCTTAAGTCTCTGTTTTGTAACCCCCACCCTCCACACAAACCCCCCAATACACACACACACACACACCCTCTCCCTTTAAGCATCAGTGCAAGACTTTTAGTGCCACTAAAATAACCTGTCATAACAGAGAAGCCTGGCAGCCACGCAATCAATTCACATCACATCAGCCGGCCGCCTCTGACCACCGCTGCCGACCTAGCTACCAAAGCTAAGGTAAACTGATCTCACAGACTGTGTGTGTGTGTGTGTGTGTGTGTGTGTGCGTGTGTGCGTGTGTGCGTGTGTGCGTGTGTGCGTGTGTATGTGTGTGTGTGTGTGTGTGTGTGTGTGTGTGTGTGTGTGTGTGTGTGTGTGCGTGTCTGTGCACATATGTATCTGTGTCTGTCTATCTCTGTGTGTGTCCAGATGTCTGTATGTGTCTATGATTGTGCGTGAGAGAAAGTGACAAGAGACAGAGTTCCACTGTGTGCATCTGAGTGTGTACATATCTGACTATTTTGGATGAGTTAACTTTCATCTGTGTGATCTGTCAGACAGAGTACTTGTGTGTGTTTGTGTGCGTTGTCCATGCCTGTGTCTATGTGTGTGAGAAAGGTACACGTGGGCATAGAAGAATCAGTGTCTTCACACAGAAAAGAAAAAGACAGCTTGTGTGTGAGGAAAGTGAAACCGTGTGTGTGCATGTGTGCACAACTTAGTGAACGCACAGTACACAACAGACCCCTAAAAACATTTCTCTGCTCAAGAGAAGGCCAAGCGCACGGAAGGAGAGAGAGAGAGAGAGAGAGAGAGAGAGAGAGAGAGAGGGGAAGGGAGAAAGCAACATAACATGGATGGATGGAGCCCAACACAGATCGTCCATTGGGATGCCTGTTGAAATGCACTACATCATAGGCATCAAGGCCTCGGCCAGACGAGCTCGCCCACAGATCGCATCGGGACATTTATTTCACTCTGAAAACGTGTCCACTTGTTTAAACGCCTCTTTATTTGAGTTTCATTGCCTTTGACAGCCGTTGCAAGTCATTTATCTGGAAAAAAAGTGGCAAGCACTTCCGCCATCTTGCCAACAGATGGCGTGTCACAGCCTGGAGGCGGATTGACTTTGCTTAACACATGTGAACATACCTTTAAAATGATAACATTTGGCTTGTACTGTATATCCTAATAAGCGGTAATATATCAGAAAGTGATCATGCAAAGAGTGCTGTGCTGAGTTTCTGCATATCTGGATGGCATGGCTACCTCTATTCCACAGGAGGCATAGGGGTTGGCTCTCTCTCTCTCTCACACACACACACTCACACTCACACTCACACACACACACACACACACACACACACACACACACACATACACACACACACACACACACACACACACACACACACACACACACACACACACACACACACACACACACACATACACACACACACACACACACACACACACACACACACACAATGTTAAACTCAGAGTGGCACCCCGGGTGCTCTGGGTGTTTGAGAACACTCTGTGTTTGAGCCAAAAAACATGAAATATCGATAAAATATAAGTGCGTTGATGTGGGCTTTGACAACACATCCATCCTGTTCTGTTTTTTCTGTGAGAAAACTTCTGATATGAGGAGAGTCCAGGAATGCAGTGCTTTTGGGGGCCTGTTGTGCATGTGAAATGTTGTTCAAGAAAGACAGGGCCTAGAACAGTAGTGCCTAGAGTATATTTACCATTTGCTTGACTAAGAATGTCAATAATAATTGATGATCAACTTTTATATAAACAGAGAACCTTTCTTTCCTTCCATTTGTATTTCCTGCACACTTACACTGTTACTCTTTCAATGAACATGCTGTGGCACTAATTTGGCATTTATTTGTCCCTGAAAATTGTTGCAGTTATTATTACACACTTTCTACCTACTGTCGCTAAGGTGATATTTGTCCTTACTCTTAGGCCCCTGTGGATAGAGAGCATGTGGAATTATAAGAATATTAATCTTGATAAACATTTGTAAGTTTAGGAATAGATTCCTTTTTTAAAAGCTTATTTATTGTGCTAATGTCTAACTTCCATTACTTAGCCAGCATTGCACATCATTCACATGTTTGCAAATCCTCTTTTCTTATTGTTTTTTATATTTGTGTGTTTGTTGAAGTGATATGAACTCACATGTCTTCATGAATTTATAGCACATCCTCTAGACTAAGGGTGAGTGAGAACTGTCTGCTGTCCTTGGGATGACATTCGATAAGAAACCCGAATCAAAAGGCAAAAAGCCCGTCAGAAACGGGAAAACAAATCCACAGCGACACGGCAACATTTTCCCCTAAAAACCACCTGGGCCTTTCATTGGTAGGCCTCAGAAGAAGAGTCCATAATCACACTTGGCACAACACTGTATGAAGGGCTAACTCACTTTCCCTCTCCCTCTGTCTGCTGAAGGGTGAGCAAAGAAGATATAATTGTTGTTTTCCTTCCCCTGTCTGACTTTGAAACGACTTCTGATGCAAGGCTATGTTATAGTGTTAGTGTGTTTGTGTGCGTGTGCGTGTGCGTGTGTGTGTGTGTGTGTGTGTGTGTGTGTGTGTGTGTGTGTGTTTATTTTCTCCTTGTCAGCCCATGAAAGAAGTTGTGATTTGTTGCTAAAACTCATATCGACAGGTCTGAAACTACCGTATGAAAGAGCTACTTTCTAGAGGAATATGAGGGGAGAAATATTTTATTATTTTTCTTCTCCTTCTTTGTCTGTTCTTTCCCCACTGCATTCGCTGTACGTGTTAGCGACTTTCCTGGCACTTTCTCAACCCATTAGCGGTAGTTTAGCACCACTCCCCACATCAGGCACGTGATGGCACTAACGAAGTGATAATTTGGCAAGAGCGGGCATTAATTATGTGACACGTCATCCTAATTAGGCCTCCCAGATGCATGAAGTCACAAGGAAGCTTGCATGCGTACACTCGTCAACTCATTAGCACGTATATATTCCCTGGGAACTTTGCAAAGCGCTCCCAGATTGACTGATGCTGTGTGTGTGTGTGTGTGCGCGCACCTGTGCCTGTGAGAGCTTCACTTTTCCGCTATAAAGGGAGAAAAACAATGAAAGTGTTTTTAATATAGACCAGTGAGGAATAATACATCCTGTATGTGTCCTTGTGCTAGTTCCACTATTCTGCCCCTGGCCATATTGAGGTGTTGGAATACATTTTAAGTGACTAACTGTAAAAGCTGTTGTCATAGACCTTCCAATGTATTATGTATTTGACTTGGCTAGTGACCGAGTCTTGGAGCATTCTAAATGCGTATTACCCTCACCTTGCTTTGAATAAAACAGTTAAGCTAATAACAGTTAATAAAACACACAGCTATGTGCTACAATATAAAGGTACTCTGTATTAGAGGAGGGGCAGAGAGAGAGAGAGCAAGAGAGAGAGTGAGAAAGAGAGAGAGAGAGAGAAGGAGAAGCTGTCTGCAGAAAGAAGCAGACAGGTTCAGACAAACGTCCTTCATTGGTCAAGACTCAAGAGAGAAATGGAAGAAAACAACGCTCAGTTCACTTGTGTGGTTTCCTGATTTCTGCATGCACAGCAGATCATTTCTCTGCTCAGTGTTCTCACCTCACTACTATCACTTCCAGATAGGAACAGTCCTTGATTCCAGTGTTGCATGAATTAATATCTACCCCTACTGCAAGACAAATCAGTGCAAAACATTACTGCACTCAAGAAAGTAATCATACGTCTTAGTGTACTTTTCTGAAAAAAGTTTGCAGTACTTTGATATGATGAACTATGACTGCAAATGTAAGTGAGACATGCATCAGTTGTTCT
>NW_027468689.1:15433398-15460898 GCF_046254945.1 Alosa pseudoharengus | reverse complement strand
ACACACAAACACACACATAGACGCACAAACACAAGCACAGACGCACACACACACACACACACGCATAAGGCTGTATTCTATATGCTTTATCCTTATCTCACTGTCTTATAATGGGGGAGGGAGAAGAATAAAGTCCCCCACATACGTGAAAGGACGTGGTCACCTACAGGGGGGAAATTCTCCAGGCTCGACGTCGGCCACTGGGCCCTGCTCAAGCCTAATTACACTCCATCAATTAAAAGAGCAATTACGCCTTCCCATCCTTCATATGGTAATGAGGCGAACTCAGGATTGGGGGCAAGGTATGACCTCAGTAATGGCAGGAGATATCGGGCTAGTCGCAGCAGCAGCAGCAGCAGCAGGACCGAGCAGCACGGTGAGCGCTGGTATGTGAAGCTCGGCGCTTAAGGCGATGGAGGAGAGCGTGTAAAAAAAGAAGCAAAGAGGCTCAGCATCAGCCTAGCAATGGAAAGGACTCCCTCAATGCCAGTGTGCTTACAGAGAGAGAGAGAGAGAGAGAGAGAGAGAGAGAGAGAGAGAGAGAGAGAATTAAAGAAAAGAAGAATGGGGTGGGGTTTAACTGCTGAAGAAAAGCATGTTGATGCTGTACATATCTCCCTAACCAACCCTGTGCTAATATGCCACTAACCATGCTACATGCAGTACAGATGAAAACCCTGTGCTAATATGCCACTAACCATGCTACATGCAGTACAGAAAAAGTATGCCTCTGCTGCACTGTTTGGTTGAAACACAGTGTGTGTGAGAGGTGTGTTGAACACAGAGTGTGTGTCAAGGACACCTACTTGATTACAGTAATGAGAGACAACACATAAAATGTGAACAGAGCAAAAATACTCCAAAAACTAATAAGCCTTTCCATTAGAAGAGGGACGAGATTCAACCTTGTAAGTATGGGCTGTTTGAGGACAGGTGACCTTTAACCAAGCACACTGGAGAGAAATATTTCATGATGTGTCCCAGAGAATGAATAAATAAAGCTCTCCCCACTTTATGCAGGGAATGGTGTCCTTTGGTTTAGCAGAACACGGTCCTTAAGTGACTTAAGGCCACTGGAATTTTGGTATAGCTTCTTTAATGGCTTTCACAAGCCCAACTAATACAGCTGAACTAATTCCTCTCCTGTCCTGTGCTACTAGGTGTCGTGTAAGGAGACATTCAAAGATTTACTGTTAATGCTCAATGAACAGGATCACAAACCACCCTGTAGGCTATCAATTGATTTTCATTAGAATTAATGATCACCTTTGGGCCATCACAGTTGTAACACTCATCTGGACCTTCTTCATATTACCCACTGATCAGGGGGGGGACACATTGAAATAGCTTACCGTAAAACCTGTCACACTAAGGGAGCCATTTTGCTTATTCATTTTCACATACTTTACGGTACATGGATATAAACAGGTTAACCGTCGCCAGGCCCAAGTAATAAGCAAGACCGGAGGTCACTGTTTCAGCCCTGGGGCTAATACGCTATTCCTGTCGGGTGGGCGTTTAATTATCGAAGTTTTATCGTATGGGTTTTAATCCAGGAAATCAAAAGGCATGCTCTGTAAAACAGTCATAAAGTCCCAAAATTCATTTAGGGGATAATGTATGTTTTTAATAGACCACAATAGAGGAAGAGCTCATTAAGTTTAAGAGGTCTTAAAGACAACCAAATTGAAACTGACCTCCCCACCCCTTTCCTCTCCGCAGTGATGACGACAACGACTACAGAGATGAGGGAATGTTAGGTATCAAGGAGAGGTAATAGAGATTAACTATGTGAATAAGTATGCACACAGAGGAAGAGAGAGAGAGAGAGAGAGAGAGAAAGAGAGAGAGAGAAATAAAGAGTGGGTACTCATCTAAAGACAAATAAACGAAGCACTCCCCTAAGATGAATGGAAACGAGTGAGCGAACGAAAAAATGAGCGAAACGCTACGCTTCTCATCTGGGAGATTCCCTCGCCGAGGAAGTATCACTATGGAGGATCTCCACATCAGCATTTCCAGAACTAATGCATCATCCTCGTTCTCTAATATGGGGAAGAATGCCGGACGCAAAATGGTCACCAGGGACAAATCCAACCCCCGCTGCTGGCTAATGAAAAGTTATATGCTCCATATAGCAACCACGCAAGCATCACCGAGTGAAAATGTGCCATTTTTTCTTGTCACTTTACCTTCAAACAGCAAGCATAGTGGGTGAATGGGGACTGAGCTGATCTACAAGCCCCTTTTGGATTGTCATGACCCTGGCTCCATTAAAACATCCAGACAGCTGAGAGAGAGATGGTGGCACAGTGTGCTTTCATTAGGACTGCATATTAATGGGACTAATCTACTTGTTTTGAAAACATCGGTGGAGGGATAAAGCTCACATAATCTGAGACCGCTGATGATGTCTGGGCCCTCTGCACTCATCAGGGTCTGTTCAGATGAAACATTTAAATAAAATAACACAAAACAGTATGGTTTGAATAAGTTGTAATGAATAAGTTTAACATATTGGAGGGAGAGCAGGAATTGGCAAAAAAGAAGAAGAAAAAACAGTATGTTATTATAGACAACATAACTATTTCATTTTGGCATCCATTAATGCCAATACAAGTTAGTTGGTTATTTTTAAAAGTAAACTGAGGCTATTCCTATATTCCATATCCGTTTCCCTACATCAACCGTCTCTGCTATAACCATTAAATCCAACAGGAGAGCCCTGTTTTCCTGTCTTCAGAAGATATGGTCGCCTGCTGTGCCTGTCAGCGGTGGCTTTTTTGTCTCACGTCGTTCTGGCTCTGTCTGAATAATCTATCTGCAATCAGGTCCTGCACTGGTAATTGGCAGGTTCGTTTAAGAATACATCAAGAAGAAAAGCCTCCAATTCCCTCTTTGATTTTCAAAAGCGATAGAAAAAAAGAATATGAACAAATATGAATGTTTACCGCTCAGAATAATCATCTCACTGTAATTGCTTGTCCTCTAGCACTGCAGAGAGAGAGAGAGAGAGAGAGAGAGAGAGAGAGAGACATTTTCACACAGCTAAGGGAATGCCAGGGATAGAACAGCGGCCCTGATCTAGTGATAAAGGATGATTGCTGAAGTTGGCCACCAACCAAATCGGTCCCTGTCTCTGTACGAGTGTTACAGGCAGTAATCAGATGGAAACACACGGCTAATAGTTTGTCTCACCCCTAACCTGCATCAGCGGTTGCGGTCACTGTGTTTATGATTGGAGAATAAATAAGCAAATAAATAAATAAATCAGCTTCCTCTTCATCGGAGATAATAATATTCTCTGATATGTACCCCTTCGATGTCCATGCAACAACCTCTTCCAAACGGGGAGTAATCGTCCCTAACGCTGTGGGAAAAAAAAAAAAAGAAAACCTTCTTCTTCCTTCCTTACTCCAGGAATAGAAACAAGGGCAGTCCTGAGATCTGTGCTAACAATTACAATTACAGGCTCCGGATGACTATGTGCCTAAATTCATCCTCACTAATAATGCATGAGAACAAAGGAGAGGAGGCTGATGAGCCAGGCAACGCGCTCGGAAAGAAAAGAGAAATAAGGGGGAAAAAAGGAAACTTCCGAGCCTAATGGCTGTGCTTCTTTTTCCGAGCGCAGAGCTGCGAGGTGCGAGGTGGATAAAGGGTTGGCCAAGAGGAGCAAAGGTCCCCATTAGGAAAATCCCCGGCTGGTTGTCCCGGGGTCGCTGGTTGCCCCGTGCAACACCACCCGACGCAGAACCGGGTTCACCTGGATCAGGCCAGCCGAGACGCCAGACAACGAGCTGGTCTTTTCGCAATCAATCCCACCTTTTGACTCGTGCCCTGCACCCACCCAGCAGTGAAAAGGAGCTCTAATGGCTCTAATTTACTGTAACTGTTCGCTCCATCCTCTGGTCTTTCTAGACAGCGTTGGATGCCCCTGGTGTTTTGAGTGTGTAGCCCTGAAAAATAGCTAAATTACAAAGAGTAAAGAGTACAAAGGCAGGAAGCCAAAGCTTTAGTTTCACTTGTCAGTTACGAGGAGATGGCTTGCTATTGATTAGTTGTACCTATAACAGCTACAGAAAAGACAGCTGAATGCGGAAGGCTCTGGGGGCTGGTTCTAAACACTCTGATGCATCACTGCTTTCAGGAAGGCCCTGCTTGGTTTCCTTGTCACCTGGCTTTCTGACATCAACGGTTTTAAAGTTCAACCTTAAATATTTCAACAGTTTTTGCTAAGAAGTGCTGAAGTGGCTTTCGAAGTGAAATCTGCAGTAAAGCAATTAAGAAAGCCAGGAGCGACTACTGCAAAGAGCTATTGACCATGACATCTTGGCAACAACAGGCTCAATCAGCTTAAAACAAAGCTTATGCATCAGGGTGTCAAGTCAAGGTTTTCTCTCCCATTACCACCTTTGGAAAAGACAAAAAAACCAACAACAACAACACAAACCATTTTCAGGACTATGTGACATATTTTTTATGGGCAGCCATTACCGTGTCCCCTTGAGTTTAAGTACTGCTATTTGTTTTTGAGTTTCCCTTGTCCTGCAATAGTTCACATTCCCGGCAACTGATAACCTGTTCCCCGTAATGAATGACAAGACCTAACAGCTGAGGCAATTGTAGAGGCAAGAGCCATTCGAGGGAAATGGGCTGTGCCTGCAAGCTAACATAATATTTCTGACTAGCTGCTTACTATGAGGTTTTTAGTGCCAGCAAGAGAACTATCACAGCATTTGTAATGTGAACAGCACAGTGGCTTATCTCCCACTGCGGAGTTTCACTTTTGTCAGCTCCAAACTCCATCTAAACTAGGCTCGATAAGGATCACTTTTGGGGTGCAGCAGTACCAAATTGAAAACATCACAAGGGATAAGAGAGTTATGACAGCTTGTCAGGAAAGTAGGCAACCGTATGGGACTTGCTAGGACATACCAACCCCAAAAAATCTGTAACAGAGAAAAGACTGGAAAAGCTTCTCACCTGTGACTGATAACTCTGTTGTTCTCCGCACCACAAAGCTCCCGAATTGTATTTCGCACGTGTAATTTCCAATGTCATCTTCTCCGACCTCACGTATCGAGAGGGTGTCTTTTCTTCTCACGATGCTCTGTCTCCATTGTTTAGGCTTGCACTCCTTCAGAGAAAATTGGAAAATAAGTTCAATAAGACACATACTTGCATCGCAGTGTTCATCTCAGACATAATGAGGGTATTGATTTCTAATAAAATGCGGTCAGTGCATCTCATGTTTAACATGTGAACAATGTCAGCTAACAACCAGTGCGAGTACCGACAACAATGCATCCAAAATGTGAGTTGATTCTAAAACAGGTGTGGCACTGATGTCGGTGCTGAACTTAACAAGACAGACCTGTCCCAGAATCTGTCGTTATCTGTGACAAGCTTTATTGGAGCAATCAGGTGTAGGTCTTGGGGAGCCTCATCGGTTTCTATTATTAGTGTTGGCTTCCCGATGGAGCGTTCCATCTCAGATGAGTTTGTAATCACCCCAGACCAACCTATGTAGGAGGAACCCTGAAGGGGGCCAAGGGTGCTTTGAACGCCCACCCTCCCCTCCTCCTCCTCCTCCGCCAACAACTCAGCCTCCGGCAAGCTGCAGAGGAGGAAGATGGCTTCAGGGTTCTGCTTTCGACCCGGCCCTCGCGACGGGCCGAATTCAATCAGCCCCGCTCCAGGGCCGCGCAAATAACTGCAGGTGCCTGAGCCCAAGTCATTACCCATCTTTTTAATTCGATTCGCCGAGAAACTGAAGAAGCACTGCGCCCATCTAATCCGACACTCATCTACTTTTGATGAATTGGCCTGGGCTCCCCCTCGCCTACCTCTGTCTGTCTGCTGTTACACGTGGGTGGGCGGCTAGGAGCGGGCGTGCAATGAACTCAAATAACTTGGCGTGGAGGACACTCCTTGCCTAAGGATGCTCCCGGGAAAGCAGACACAGCAGCGGTGGAACTGGTGATGTTGGTTGGAGGTGGGCAGAGGTTTCTCTTTTTATTTGTTTATTTGTATTTTTTCCTTCCTCTCTTCCTGGGGGTTTCTTTATCCTTTCTTTATCTTGAGCTAAATAAAGGAATATCATGCGCCGAGGTCTCTAACCCCCTACCTAATTTTTGTCTGTCTCTCTCTTTCTTCGATGGAATCTGAACAACACATCTAAATACAGCGTAATTCTCTCTCAGTGTCTCTGAGTGGACCTAGCCTAGGGGGGGTTTTGTGGAGCGCAGGCATTTTAAAAATGAACAGTTTAGACCACGGCTCAAAACAGGTGAGCATTTATTTATGAGAACCAAAGGGGCACAAATCCCTAAGTTCCTCTGCATCCCTTTCTGGTCTGCTGACTAAGGACGGGAATATAATCAGAGCTTCTCTACTGTGAATTCAGCAGTGAATTTACCCGTGCACTCTTGACTCTATTCTTTAAAAAAAAAATATATATATATCTCATGGCCATATTACTCTATGCTCAACTGCATACTGCAGCAGATGGCGAAAACAACTTAGTTTGAATTACTGCATTGGTAAAACATGATATCGTGTTTACTGATGTGTTAATTTTCAGAATTGTTTTTTTTTTTTAGAAAAATGTCAAGCACAGCTATAGGATATGCAGACAAAATAAACCTAATACACTAATACACTAACACACACACACACACACACACACACACACACACACACACACACACACACAGCTTCTTCGGTTCAACTGATTCTTCTTGGTTAAATGCAAGAAACAATGAGGCTGCCAAGAAGAGAGAGTGCCCCCCCCCCCATTAAGTGAGAATAAACAGTAAAGAGAGAAAGGCATGCACTCCACATTTACAAGTTCTGATTCTGTACGTGTACAGTATCTGCTGATATGTACAGTATCTGTTGATACATTTGGTGCAGAGCATTTGTGTTCTGGTTTCTTTGCTTTGGCGATACACGTGCCTGTTTGCCATGACAGTAAAGCACTTTTGAACTTGAGTCTCACATAATTGTGAGTTTATTGTATAGGGGCTCAGAAGTCAGGTTGAAGACTAGTTTAAAAAAACAACATAACATGCAAAGGTTTTAATTACATTTATCGACTAATTTTGGTGCAAACACCAGTTAAATAATATACTGTGCATCATAGTATAAGACTGAGACAGACTGCAGTAGCTTCCTGCTTGATGCATAACATAGGGTGGCAATGTAATAACAACAAGAAAAGTTCAAGCATTGCGGCAAAACCTGGAAACAATGACATAAATAGCTTTCAAAACCCGGTTCTTACCACGGGACTGATATTATTGCTGCGCTGTGGGTAGTATTTACTAATATGTGCATACCAATGAGCTGCTCAGGCAGCAGGAGCTCATTGAGTTTTGAATACACATGAAGCAGATCTAAATTTGTTCACAAAAAAAATGTATAAATGAAATAGAAAAGATTGTCTGAAAGCATCTGTGTGCAAAACCTAAGCCCATATATATGCACACAAATAGTTTGTGGATTTCTTAGCCTTTAGGCATTGTATTGAATAGTATCATAACATTTCCCCACACTACTTCTGATGGACACAAACTTTAATACCAGTTTGATTCAACACCAATTTCTGTGAGATTTAGATTCTGGCCGGCATAGCATTTGGTGCTAAAGCATTATATATTTAAAAAGGTAAATGTTTCATACATTTTCTGTTGTCATTCGAATTCCAATTCATCATAACACTGACATAAACACATTAATATTGAAGGTTGTTGAAAAGAAGTTTAAATGAGAAAGAAAATTCCATCTTGAAATGGATTGAGCGATCTCACCTTGTACCAGACTAGGTCTGGGTCCTTCCCAGGCTGAACATAGTCCTCAATATCAGGGCAGATGATGTCTTTGCTTTTACTTAATTCTGCCTTCTCGAAGTACCTCATCTTGGAGTTGTAACAGGCATCTGTGTCATTCTCAGCCACGGATAGTTCCATGGAGACTTTCATACAATATGTTGAATTTCTGGAAAAGAAGGAACACCCAAAAAAAGAGGAAAGGGAGATCTGAATGAGGAATTAAACATTTTATTTTCAAGTGATCAAGTGATTTATTTTCAAAATATCTTTGACATCTTGAGGCCAAAGGTCATGTTCTACCTCTGCTTGGTCATCGTTTCGTGTCACATTGTACACAAACCCCATTGTAATACAGGCAGTCCAATCCTTCATAAGGTCAGTCTCACCATGGAAACAGAGCCATGACTGTAGCCTTTCCTAACAGTGTGCACAAACCTGGCTACTGACTTCTCCCTACTGGGGGAGTTACATAAGCTTCCACAGGTCTAGTTATTAAGCCTGCTTTATTTTCAGAATGATGTTTGGCTGCTTTGCCTCAGAATAGCACAATTCAAATAACCATGAATATTAAATAAAATGGAGGCATGAGACCCATTATTCAAGTTTGTTTTTAGCACTGCTTCCAGAGGTGGTTTACAATGCAGCATTTCTGCCACGATTGGATTTATTGGAAAACAACTCCCCGAACACAAATGTGAGTTAGAAAAAACAATGTTGCACAGGGCCAAATGAAGGCCTAGTCTAGTAAGTGAAAATTGCAAACAACTGCTGACGCATTAATGCGCCAAAATCGTCTACGAAAATCTGTGGCTGTAATATGAGTTTCCACTTGATAGCTTTTTCTTGGAGTAGGCTCAAGCAGCATACAGTTAAGAGTGTTCTGCTACTCTGTACACACAGGTAGACATACCAATACTGACGATATACAGGTTATAATGATCAGACATCATAACAACTGTCAAGTTGGTTCAGTACTGATTCCGGTATTTAGGGGCAAAGACGATCTTTGTTGTTTCAAATGGACACTTTGTCTCGCATACTGTTAAATGAGAGCTGATGAGATGATGTGTGACATATTTCACTTTGAATTAAGTTAGTCTCTTTGTTTAGACATCTCACAGATGAGGACTGACAATCTCCCAGCACCATTATGGCAATAAATTGATAAATAAATAAATAAATATTGTAAAAACAGTCTTGTTCCCCTTCATTGCATGTTGTCTGAACCATTAGGAACGTATGATGAGTTTCACTGTGTTTCCTCATCCGTTCCTGTATGAATAAGAATGAAGCAGAGAATATCACTCTGGCCAGCCCAGATTATCTGTGGCAACTGAGAAGCGAGAGACCAGGGAAGAAGAGAGAAAGAAAAACAAGACGGAACAAGACGGAGGGATGGAGTGGCGGCAACACCTAATACTGGATGGCAGCGGCGAGACACTCAAGCGCGCTGAAGATTGATTGGCCCTTTTTTGTTTGGTCACATGTTATGCTGATACAGTGGAAGCCTGCAAAAAATTCTCTGCCAGAATTGATGCGCCGCTAGCAGTCATATCAGTCACGGTAAAGCCGAAACCCAACCGCAATAACAACAACGACAACAAATTGGGGAGGTATAAGGGAGATCTTAACAGACACTCAATGGCTGTTATCGAACCTGAGGAGGATGCTCTAGAAAGAGGAACTCGCCACCTATCACCCACCCACCCCACTCCACCCTCCCTCCTTTCCCCTTTACACATATCAATAGGCTGTAACTGCAATTTCGCCGGGTGTCGCCTCTTATTAACGCGCCCCCAACCTCCTCGTGAGACCGGTCAATAACTCTGTGCAGTCTGTCATAAGCTACGAGTCAAAGCCTCGGAGAACTTGAGCAGCAAATATGTCTCAAACCACTGAGCACCGGCGAAAAAATTCAATCAGTACTCGTGCACTAACACCCATCTCACCTCACCAGCTTATGAGCGAGTAGTAACCAGGTGAGAGGCTTTTTCTCTTTTTTCCCAGCAGGCTTTGCTTGAGCAACCTTGAGGCAGGAATCTATGGGTCATTGACATCAGTAAACACAGGAGGTATTGACCAAGATTCTCAGTTAGCTGCAAGCTGGGGGGAAACCTGAATCTGAAGGGAATGGTTGATTGTATCTGATTACGACACAATATGCAGATGTCTTCAACATGGCTGTTGCTGGATGGAAGTGGACTGCGGTCAATTGTTCTGTGCTGTTGGGATTGGGAGTACTGCAGTTGCGGACAGTCTGGGGGAGGACGACCATATCTAGGAAACACCAGTGGTCCATAACCAGTGCACATAACCAATCAGACCCAAAGACCCTTTTCTTATTGTGGATAATGGAGTTGAGGGGAGAGATTATGATGACGCTAACGAAACAAATCAACAAAGCCAGGAGAAACCATGCACACTTCAACGCACACACACACACACACACACACACACAAACACACACACACACACACACACACACACACACACACACACACACACACACACACACACACACATACAAACATACACACAAACATACACACAGCAAACACACAGAGACACACAACAAACAAACAAACACACACACACACATATTCTGGTCCATTTCTGCAGTGCTCATGCCCCCCCCCCCCCCCCACCCCCCCACCCGATTAGCTCCCTGGCGCCTCGGCTAGCCAAACACTTGCAGCCAGCCGAGGCTGAAGCGTGCTGTCAGATTAAGGGCCCAGACGTTTTTATAAAGCCCGCGGATGCAAATGCGACATGATGTGGAGATTATCAAAGACAATTTACACCAGATGGACACCTGTGCAAATGAGATCCCCTGGGGTCCCTCGTTGTCGTTAAATATTCTGGCCGATGCAGATAACAAAAAAAAAAGAAAAAAAAAACGCACCCCTGGTGGGGGAGCAGCAGTTCTGTCAGGCACGCATGAGTGATCGATGGACGAGGCCAAGCCTCGCGTCCTGCACCGCCCGTCCAGCGGAACAACCTCATCCTTCACTGGCTGTTTTTCTCCTCGAGCTTGCCGTCTCAGAGAGGCCAGGCCTTGTCTTCTTGTTTCTTCCCCCTCCCTTTTTTGCTGCTTTTCTTTCCCTCGCCCCCCTCCTTGTCCGAGTGCCTGTGCGCGCGTTAACGGTGTCAAGTCGAGACGACGGATGGAAAACTGCACACATCTGACACGTTTGGGGGGGGGAAGAGGGGGGGGGGGGGGGGGGGCATGGGTAATTGTGATATAATGCCACAGCATTAATAACCTTCTCAAGCGAATATCCTGTCTGTCATCACAACATACACACACACAGACACACACACACACACACAAGCAATGACCATTGTTGCTGCTCTTGCAAAAGGATGTCGACACCACTGACAGCCTCCATATCGTGCAACCCGAGTGAGAAGGCAGCCCTGACACTTTGCAAACACTGCTGCGAGGGCCGTCTCCTGACTCCCATCCTCGCCGGGGGGGAAAATGGCTGCCACGAGCGTAGTGAGCACAGCATACGTCGGCGGAGGGAGGGAGTGGGTGGCAGTGAGGAGGAGAGGGGGAAGAGAGGAAGAGAAGCAGACTCATCCGGTAATTTGAAAACTCTTGCCAAATCCCTTTGTAATGGAATGTTTAAGTACGAGACACTTTCCCTGAACACTGTCTACCTTCCTGACGAGCCAAACCAAGAAGCTGGTGCTTAGAATGTCAAACTCGGCTCTGTTTGGATTTGTGATGCATATATTTATTTTTCTCCCTCCCAGACGCTCTTACAGTGGAGATGACCCTGGTGTCGGCCTTGGAAACATGAAACATGGAATGCAATGTTAAATGAAGGAGAGAGATCCATACTCATGAGCAGGTAAAGGTAAGTGGGACTGGATGCTGGCTACCTTGCTGCAGCTCCTAAAATGGTAACCTCATTATGTTCCCCATGCTTTCCAAGGGAGACATATGGTTCACGTTTTACCATTTCTCTCATGATGGATAATTTTATGTATGAATTATCCTGTTGAAATTATACAGAATGAATTATAAAGCAGAAAGATTGCTTAGTATTTTCTGTAGTTCTACTTACAGGTTCATTTGGACTGTTGCAACACGCACATCTACATTTCAAAGCACAGGCTTCAGCGGAGCTATAGACAATAAGTTATACTCGATCACATCGCCATTATTAATTTTCAGCGTGGGTCAGGGAAGTTAAATTATTAAAGATTCAGAAGTCAGATTTTATTATATTAAAATAGATATCAGATCACAGTGCCAAGCCAAACTGCTATGCACAGAAATAGATCCACTAGCCTATCACAAAACCGACATTTTAATTGTGTGTGTGTGTGTGTGTGTGTGAGTGAGTGAGTGAGTGTGCAAGTGTATGTGATTTATACATTGTTTGAGTAGGGGACCCAATATTGAATTCATCATACAGAGGGATTGTTCATGAGATCGCCCCAGCTGTTCTATGCGAATTAGGTAACTTGTGGACCAAGACCCCTGGTTGGTTGAATCATTAGGCTCAGTCATTAATTCCCTCCTTTTCTGGCTGGCAATGTGGCTTGGTTGGAGACCACAGGCAAACGAGAGAGAGAGAGAGAGAGAGAGAGGGAGAGAAAGAGAGAGAGAAAGAAAGAGAGAGATGAAGGGAGTCGATCCTTTCAACCCCACCACCTACTGGCTCTGAAATTGAACAACAAGGGCCTGGAATGGCGGAGAATTGCTCTCCAGATTATCCCGCACCTCTGGGGAGCCCCTGTTGACGGATTTCTCTCTTCTCTTAATTAAAAAGATCCGCAGTGAGCGAGCACAAAGGCAACACAGAAGAGAGGATGAAGGAGAAAGAAGGAAAAAAACAACACTTAGACTCACTTCATGATCCCTCACTACAAACCACAGGCCTATCAGCCCACAGCATTTGCACTTTAAACAGAGGAATAGAAGAAACTATCCATGTCTGACTAGTTTAAAGGTTAGCCTGGACTCAGTAGTTACATGATACACAGATTGTGATTTACGTAAATAATGAATGAATGAATGAATGAACGAACAAATATACATATATATGTTTATGGTTATGGTTACGGTTACGCCTTTGTCTAAAGCGACATACAAATACAAAACAATATAATACTTAAATTTAACAGGGAACACATTAAGATGTTGGTCAGACTATAATAATTCAATCAATAGTATAATAACAATAATACATATATATATATATACACACACACATATATATATATATATATATATATATATATATATATATATATATATATATATATATACAGGGGCGGAGCTTGAGGGGGTGCGGCACGCCCCCGGCCCGGGACCCGCAGGGGCCCGGTGCGAGGGCGCCCCTTCCCCACCTCCGGGTAAGGTGGGACGGGCCTCTCCCACGGCACAAGGCCGGAGGAGCTAAGATCATGCAAACGGTTTCTTTTCAATCATTTTCATCAGAGTGGGACGTATTAGGCTTATAGGTTGCCCCAGTCAGGACGAGTTATGACTCACTGTTGCTGAAAAGTTTTGAAACTTACTTTGATGATTTAGTAGGTGTAAAATATTGAATGAAATGTTCTGCTGTATGACTGGCTTTATTTTAACTCTCATATTGAACTTTACGACGTGCAAATTTACAAAATTGGATCAACGATATTGTCTCCCACAGGCGTCAATGAGAGAACACTTACACTTACATGATTTTGGTTTCGATTTTCTAATTGGAGTAAGTCTTTGTGACAACACGTCATGATACATTTCATAATCTTTGATCGTTGTTTTGGTATGAAGCATCTTTTACGTAGCCTAATGAATGCGCTCTAGAAAGTGAAAGTAGCCTAACCTAGGCCTATGCGCTCTGTGTCTGAGCTGTCTGTGCACATCCGCAATTGATTACGTTCCTCAAATGGGGAACACATCAATCCCATGGTATTTTTTGCCCTAAAATGCATGAAACATGCAAGTTAAAAATCCCGCCGGTAGCCACGTTACATCTCCGTTTCATATTTGTCTAGGCTACTAGCCTACAATAAATGAATTGAACGAACTCAACTGATTCGGTCATTGAGACTACAAAATACAGAATATAGTACAACAAACTTTCTGTCTTTCTGAAGTTTATTTTTGTATTCCGGGGTACAGTAGCCTAATTGCCTAATGTCTTGACAATAGTTTTTCTTACCGGCTTGCTGTTTAAACTGACTGCGCCGCTCTGAACTTTCGTCCTGCCTGCCAGGTTTATGATGTAAACCGCTACATCTCGGCTCTGGCATTACCTAAACTCATCGTGTTGGAAATTTGATTATCTGTCAATATTGGGCTTTGAAAGTAAGGGATAGGCTATTTGCTCAGTAATAGTAGGCTACATTTTGTAGCATTTATAGAGAAACCGAGCGGAAGTTAAATTAGAAATTAGAATCGTTGGAAATTGAAAACACATACAAAAAAAGATTCGGGGCTTTTGAAAAGAGATTCGGGGCTTGAGCCCCCGAAGCCACCCCCTCGCTCCGCCAATGCAGTAACTTCTGCATTCAGTGAGATTTGCACCGCCCTAATTTTATTTTTTGACTCTTCCCGTCACCGTTGCAACCTCTGAGCGCTCATTCTCCAAGTTAAAGATAATTAAAAACCACTTGAGGAGCACAGTGGGACAGGAGAGACTGAGTGTTGTCCATAGAGAATGAGAAAGCAAAGAAAATGGACATACACAGAGCATCGTGGACGGGTTCGTGGAGCGCAAGGCTCGTCGTATGCCCTTCAAATAGTGCTGCGTATTATTGTTGTTTTATTATTAGGGGTCATGTAGCCTAATGTTTTTGTTGTTGTTCTCTTGGTTACACTTCATGTACGTTCGATGACTTCAAAATGACATAGTTGCTCTCCGTGGCGCTGACGCTAGACCTGCTGTTGCGGGCATGTGTATGTTGTAAAATGATGTTATGATAAGTTTAATAAAGGGCCCGGTCATGTGCCCCGCCCCCGGCCCGGCTCTGACTTGTTCCACCACTGTATATATATATATATATATATATATATATATATATATATAAAGTATATAGATGGATACAATTTTGATAGATAGATAAAATACATAGATAGATAGATAGATAGATAGATAGATAGATAGATAGATAGATAGATAGATGGATCTTTTTCCACTCTCCATCTCTCCAGCATTCCTGAGCATGACTCAGCGTCCAGCGCTGTCTTAGTAGCAGATGCCAAATCAGCTGAAAAGGTCCCAGGGGGAAGGAACATGTGTGTATGTGCGTGTGTGTGAGTGTGTGTGTGTGTGTGTGTGTGTGTGTGTGTGTGTGTGTCTCTGTTTGTGAGGGAGTTGATTTTAAAGATCTACCTCAACCTCTATCTGCAGCCACCATCGCTCCTGGTGAGGGAGTGGCGTATTACCCTAAATCAGTCCTTTATGGCCTGGGGCAGTATTTATGACCCAGGCGAAGGTCAAGGCGCGCGGCGGGAGGGCTGCGGCCCTACCTGGGCCTCGGCTCATAACTCATCTGTCGGACCGGGCGAGGCCAGCTGATTAACGGCCGGCTCCCTCCCCTGACCGCTGGCCAAACAGCCCCCCACTTAGCCTCCGCTAAAAGCTGGTCCGGTTGGCATTGTGTCTCGTACCCCCTCCAGGCCAACTTCCTGCCGCCACTACTTGACTCTCTTTGCCCACCTTCTCTGTATGTGTGTCTGTCTGTCATCCCACGCTGTTTTACCTCCTCACGTATTCCTCTTTTACCTGCACAGGTGGAAGAGCTTACTGTACTTCTTTACTGTCTCTCACTGCATCTCTCACACACCCTCTTATTAATACAACTTACTCACATACACCTTATTCCATACATTTAGTGAAGTCTGTCCTCTCCTCCCATACCCAAACTTCCCTTCATAGTCATCCCTCTTTGCCATAATCATTCTTTTTTACACACACATCATCTTTACACACACACACACACAGACATGGATGCATGCTCAGTTTTGTACAGGGACACTGTGATGCAGTTGCCCAACACAGTATATTAAATCATTAAGACATTAGAAAGGAGATTCCTACACGTTTTATCATGACATGAATGGAGAGAAATACAGTCACATTGCTCCCTGTTTCAAGTTGTTTACTGGGTCAAAGGAGCCATTTGTCCTCGTAATTGAAAGCTTCGGCATGCCCTCAGCTATAGCTTTTTCTTTTTTGCAGTCTGGGTCATTCCAGCTAAAGACCGTAATCGTGCCGCCGCCGTCTTTTTTTCTTAATGCACCAAGAGATTGGCCATCTTTACGACGTCTAAACAAATTCCTGCCATATCTCTGTCTCTCCCCGGCAGTGTCGCACAGTCTATTCTTCTTCCTGAGTGTGCGATGTCCAAACACAGACTGACCCTGAGGGGGCCATATTCACTTGCAGTCTGCTCTCGAAAATATGGACGCCTCCTGCTTCCACATTGGGTGTGTGCTGGACGCTAAGTAATGAGCAGTGACCTGGTAATAGACTTTCACAGACAGCGCTGAGCCTCTGATGCTATCCAGACGTGGCTGTGCTGTGTTGGCTGGCTGCAGCGTCCGTCTCTCTTTTTTATATTTTTTTATTTTATTATTATTTCTGTGTCGTTATCAGTTTTTACTGGAAAATATATATTTTTTTTATTTCCTTTTCATCTTCCTTCCCCCCTCCCCCCGAAGACTGGCTCTCTTTTCATATAGATCTTCTTATCCCCCTGACTGACAGGAGCAACACTGCGGTTTGAATCTGACGTCTCTTGTATCTTGACTGACAGTGGTACAAATCCAAGCGTGAGCTGCCCGGACTCAGGCCAGATCGGGGCCAGATCAGGCTCTGGGGCCAGGTCCTCTCGGGGCATCAGTGCCAGGGCAAGCGGTGAGGGATGCAAAGGGAAAGGTGGAGGGTGGGTGGGTGGTGGTGGAGGCTGCTGCAACCGCAAACCGGCAAAGGCAATTTGATTTAGCTGAAGAACTGCTTTCTGACATTTTGTCTGGCAGATAAAACCCCACATCAGATATAAGCGGAGAAGGTCAGCGTCCTGGCTATCTGATGCGGCCCGCCTTGTCTGGAGACCGCTTGTGAGGGCGCCCAGTTAGAAAAACCTGCCTGACTGCCTTCTTTCAGGCAAAGCAAAGGCATCATATCACACAGCCGAAACTGACACTCTCAGAGCAGGGCCCCTACAATGGGAAGCACAGTTCAAGGAGGATGTCCGGGACCAGAAAATAAGAGAGGAAAGAAAAGGGGAGAATAAAGACAGTCTGAGAATTCCCGTCGATTAAATCACAGACTGCATCCTGAGCGTTTCTTTGTGCCGGTCCAACTGGCTTAACACTTTACAAGCTGAGCTGTGTTAAGCTCACCTCTATTCGTAATGATGAAGAACTGCCCTCCAGGATTTAAAAATCCAATTTCTCCCCCATACACTCAGACGGGTTATTTTCTTTTCCACCGAGTCTAAAGCCCCTGCCACTGTGGGCATTTGTATCAATATGGATATATGGTGTATTTGAAATAAATTGACATTTCACGGGGAGCTCCCCAACACGCATGTGTGATCACGGCCAACCACTAATGTCGAGACAGCTCCATTTGTTAAATTAGACTAATCTGACCTTTAGGCGGGAGTGGAGTCACAGCGGAGCTCTCATCCGCAAAAGGGCCTCATCGGCAACGAGTGATGTGGCAAATAAGGGAAGCCCCCGCACCAGCGCCCACCCCCACCAACACTCCCAGCACCACCTACCTCCACGGATGCCCACCCTCGCTGATTTCCCAGAAGCCTTTGCGGCTCAGGCTCCACTTAATTGAATGGAACCAAGGTGAAGGGAACGGGTGGGATAAATCTCCAATCGGTGGGGTGGGTTGGGGTGGGGTTGGGCGGGGCGGTGGAAGAAGCATGAAGGATATCTAATAGATTGGTGCAGACCTTTACGCATGCATGCAAGCAGTAGATTAAATTGTTTTTTTCCCCCCCAATCACTGCTGAGAAGGTCTCTGCACGCATAGCTCCTGTGAACCACAGGTGTGCCAAATGGGATAACTGGTCCCTGAGATTAACATGTCCGCATAGCAATTCACGATTGAGAGATTGAGTTTCACATGTAATTTGAGAGAAATCCATGTTGAAGGTTAAATGTTGCCGCATGTACTCCACATTCCATTTTTTGCGATCTCTCTCTCCCTCTCCATGTCTCCTATTTGGGGGCTGGCTCCATGGGTGTTAGGGACTAGACATCATCATATTGACTGTATATCCGCTGTGTATTCCCCTATCTCAATCGGAGCTGTAATCTGTCTGGAGTGAAGGATAGGCTTAAGCACATGTGTGTGTGTGTGTGTGTATCTGTGAGTGTGTTTGAGTGCGTGTGTGTGTGTGTGTGTGTTTTGGTGAGTGGGTCTCGTCTGAGATTACAGACAGTTTGCCTGACAATGTGCAGAGCTACTCTCATCACTTATCATTCTCATCATGCTGCATTTATCAAAGCAGCATTTCCTAATGAGTTTACGTAGCGGTGGGGCTCCATAATTCAGGCAAACCTAATTCCCACCATCTCGCTCCAATCATGTCCAACAGCAGCTCCTTGTCTACCCCGGTTCCGCCAGTGCGGGGGAATGTCTGCCACAAATAACCACTGTGCATTGTGCCACTCCTTACCATCGTTCACACTGTTCTCAAAATGACAATTTTTGCAGTCTTGGTTATGAAACATATGAGACCCGTCATGACAAAATCAGTCTAGTGCACAGAAAATTATAACCTGTTGTCTTGTCTAAGTTGTTTTATTATCTAAATGTACAGTTAATTACCGTTATAGTGAGGAGTCATTTGCTCCATTTAATGCAGTCAATCCAGATGTATTAGCAATAATAAATGATTGAATTTATTTTAAGGTATAGAAATAGAAAAGTTAGATACTTTTAATCTGTTGTAGTCCTATGCAGTCTTATTTACTTCATAGAGATAATGGATGTTTATTCATGGACTGGAATATGAAATAACTGTCCATCCTTTATGCTTTTAAAATAAATCAACTGTGAAAAGAGCGGTCATCTCCACAGATGCTTAGTCTTAACTGATTTTAGTCCAAAGAGGCCAGCTGTGCTTTGTACCATTTCAAAGGCATCTTCATTAGAATGTCTCAGCTCCATGAATATGCTTCCAAAATAAGCTATAACTAACAACAAACGACCATTAAAGGTACAACGGGTGACTGAAATGTATCAAAAACTGGCGAGGTACTGTATGAGCATGAAAAATGGTATTGTAAGTACTTTCCTTATTGTAGACCACTTTGATTTCCTGAAATGTGAACAAAATTCTTTGGCCTTTGATTTATATATTTTCCTATGTGAAAAATGGTCCAATCTCCAGCAAGACTGTAAACCCTTGAGAAAGGTAAGTATAATTTGCTTGCTTTTATATCCTTAAAAAAAATCTTCCATTGGTGGAAATATATTTTTCTTCAAACTTCAGCTGGCAAAATCAAACATTAAGTCATGGGATGTAAGCAAAATGCACTATAAATGGCTTGTGTTACTACATGTACTGGTGAGTCAACAACATGATGTGCTACAAATAACATTTTGACCTACGTAGGTCTAACACACCTTTTCTCTCTATCTCTTGGTGTGTGTGTGTGTGTGCGTGTGAATATCTCTATCTCTCTCTCTCTCTCGCGTGTGTGTGTGTCTCTCTCTCTCTATCGTGTGTGTGTGTGTGTGTGTGTGTGTGTGTGTGTCTCTATCTCTCTATCGTGTGTGTGTGTGTGTGTGTGTGTGTGTGTGTGTGTGTGTGTGTCTCTCTCTCTCTATCATGTGTGTGTGTGTGTGTGTGTGTGTGTGTGTGTGTGTGTGTGTGTGTCTCTATCTCTCTCTCTCTCTCTCGCGTGTGTGTTTGTGTGTGTGTGTGTGTGTGTGTGTGTGTGTCACTTTCCCCACTGCCTTTAGAAATGTGTGTGATATTCTCTTGGCGATCTGAACAAATCAAGTGTGCGTCTCACTCTCACTTTCTCGTGAGACCGTGCCTCACCTCGCCACACGCTAGCTATGCACCTGCCGCCCCATAAATGTGCTCTCGCATACATCATACATGTAAACGTCTCCCTTTAGTCACTGATCCGTCACCGGGGCCGACAGCTGAGGGGATCGACGGTCTCGGGTGTCCATTCCGCCTGCATGACGGACGGTTCTGGGAGGCCCATTTCCACTGTCACCGCTGTGAGGGATAGTCAGTGAATCCTGGCCCGGAATACTAAAAGTGGAAGGTTTCCCGGGGTCTGTATCTCCTCTCTCTCATACAGGTGGGTGTGTGTGTATGTGTGTGTGTGTGTGTGTGTGTGTTTGTATGTGTCCCTCTGTCTATGGTGTTTCTGTGTGTGTGCGTATGCGTGCAGGTGATCTGATGTGAATGGACACACATGCCCAGCATCCATAAATAAATAAGGGGTCAAGGGGCATCTCCATGGCACAGATTGATAGCCTGAGCTTAATGTGTGTTTCTTTTGTTGACGATTTGGGTACGATTCTGGTGAGACGATAACAGCAATGTCCCCCTTCCTCCATAGGAGGGTATGGGACTCAAGACTACTTATGTCGGACTCACCTGACATATAATGAAGGCTTCAATAAAAACACTTCTCATTCACTTGGCCTTGGTTGTGTTAATTGCAGTAGAAAATTCAGAAAAGTTTAACTTTTCAGATGGTGGCACAAGAACCAGCCAACAAATTGTGTTTATGCAAATATTTAAGCCTAGGAGGTAGCGAAACAAATTTTGTGTATGAGAAACAATATGGCAATCTTGTGTACTGGAAACAAGATGGCAATCCAAACTCCATAGTCAGCTGTGTATGAAAATAAATAGAATTTGTTTGGCTTTTTAAAATTAGATTTGGATTCAATTAGAACAACTTATTTAAGAAACAGACATTGCACAAAAAAAGTAGCTCAGATCAAGGATATCAGTGATCTTTCTGTTTGCCTACTGTCATGTCACTTGTCAACAATTTCAACCAACCAACACCCCACCAATCCCTTTTGTCCTCTTCTCCCAGTTTCCCTCCACACAACCTAGCTCCCAGCCATCGCAGCAGGGGAACGCAGCTACAGAGACGGGGAGAGGGAGAGCAGACAGGGCCTTGGCAGGGCTTCCGCTTCACCTAGCAGACGTCCGTCATCTCCCTAAAAGCTCCAGCGAGATGGATGGTGCGGGCAGCTGAGAGAGAGTAGCGGGAGAACGCCGGGCCGCCTGCCTGCCTGACCGCTCACCGCTGATGCGCAGTGACCTTAATTTGACACTGCCTGCTGCTCATCTCTGCCAATTGCTCTCTGATAGGCTGTTGTATTTTTTTTTTAACCCCCCCCCCCCCCCACACACACACACACCCCACGTAACCAACCCCCACCTAACAGCAGATTAGGGGGCTGATATTACACGTGGATTGGAGGGACATTAAGTCACTCTCAGTGGCGTGGTCCCTGGCAGGGGGGGAAGGCTCTGTTCACTTTGTTTATTTATTTATTTACTTTCTCTGACCGCGTCTCTGTGAGCTTACTCTGGTCACCCGTGACAACTCATGACTGAGCAGACGGCATGAACAGAGAGCCCAGCCCAGCCACTAACCCCCCCCACCCCACCCCACCCCACCCCACCCCATCCCCAGTGCCTCCCTCCCTCCATGAGTGCGTGCAGACAGAACGCAGCCAAGAGCTGGCCCCCAACTCGCTCGAGGTTGGAAGTGGGCTGATGGCACAGCACCAAGACTTACACGCAGGGGAAGAGGAGGAAGAGGAGGAGGAGGAGGAAGAGGAGCATCAGACACAGGGGAGGGATGGGAACAGCGAGGGAGGGAAATGGGACAGGTATTAGAGTGACAGACGCAGCAACAGAGAGACAGATACAGAGATACTGAAACTGACCTGTAGAGAGAGAGAGAGAGAGACAGAAAGAGAGAGAGAGAGAGAGAAGAAGGGAGGCACAAAGATGGAGAGGGAGAGAGATGGAGAACTCTGTGAGAAGGGAGGGTGTGTGTCCATTGTGTGTATGTGTATGTGTGTGTGAGAGAGGGAGAGGGAGATGCTCTAGGTGCATGGTTTACACATGACTACAGGAGCAGCTGTCACCCACTGTAGAAGCACAGAACAGTTGATGAGCACTCCCCCTGGACCACAGCCCTGTGTGTCTAAATGATTTATCCCTCGTATTTAAAAATGCAGAAAAACACACACACACACACACACACACACACACACACACACACACACACACACACACACACACACACACACACACACACACACACACACATACACATACACACAGACACACACATTTGAATAAGGGTACACATTAATTTCTTTAGCCATGCATGCTAAAAGGCCTGCCGCAACAGAGTCCATGCAAAAATAACGCAGATCAAGCTGCAGAACCAGCAGCCTGAAAAACACACGAAAAAAGAAGAAATTGCTGGCGAAAAAAGATGAGGCGATTGCGAGACGCAGGAATGAGAGAAGGAGAGAAGGAGCAGAAAAAAGAGAGAGAGAGAGAGAAGTTATTCTGCTGGTGCTGCAGCTGAAGAAGGGGGAAATGATTCATTCGGTACAAAAGCTTCAGATTCTAATCCCTTCGTTTCCAGAATGAGAACTCCCCTCCTTTGTCTCCACCATTGTTGCCGACACCATAATCCAAATTCGATATGTTAACACATGCAAGTGCCTTGTACGCATAAGACGCTGGGTTAAAAAAAGAAGGGGTGGCAAACGGGGGGGCAATATCCCCACAATCTGCTCCAACGAGGCCTGAATGGTCCCAGGATTTATGGTGCACATTTAGATAATGCTAACACAATGCATTACCACTGCTATTTCCATAGTTCGCCAGTTTTATATGCAATATAACAATAGCCATCACAGTATTTTACACTGGGACAAGTTGAGTAATGAGCAAGGGGAATATCAGTTACCGGAGGTTAACACGCATCGGGGAGGGTGGGGGGGCGGGTTGGCTGCCAGCAGCAACATCAGCGGCATCAGTGGAGGAAGAAAAAATATAAAGAACACCATTTCCCATACACCCTCAGGGAAGACCCGTCAGCAGGAGTGACCTGACTGTGCCTGCCTGTAATTGCCCAGGTGACGATATGAGGCATGACAGATATATTTTCACTGCTCAGAGCTATGTGAATGCAATGGGAGAGGAGGGGGGGGGGGGGGGGAGGGTTAAATAATGTAATAGAGTTTGGCTGGAAAGAGACAGATGATGCCATTGTCCCGTATAATGCAACCATCTTATGGTCCCTTAAATGACAGTTCAGGTCTGATGCGGGGGTTATCTACTCTACTGAAGAGATGAAAGACGAGACAGAGTCCCAATCCTCTACCTGGAGAGCCAACAGCCTCTTATGGCTGTATGGCATCAGCTACCTACTCATATGCTATCTGTATATCAAAATTCAAATCCAATAAAGCCTATCAGTTAAGGACATTGAAACTCTGAGATGCTCTAGCCATCTTGATACAGTACATGTCTGCTTGGAGGGATTGACTGCAACAGTGCAATCTACTTGCAGACATGAAAGTTAATGCAATCGTTGATGGAGTTTCTTTCTCATTATTATCTGATGGTTCTATTGAGATTTAAGCTAATATGATGTTAGCAGATTGGTTCAACCTCTGCATTTCTGTGAAGGACTTTCTATTCTCACGGCTGGCATTTTTAATGTAAACAAATCATTCCGCCGTGACAGCAATAGATCAGTGAATGAAATGTTAACTTACAGATACTGCTACTATAACAGCCTTTTACTTGTACATAATTCATTGGGTCTTGTGAGACAGCCAGGTACAGTTACATCTTCAAAACCACATAGCTCTGCTACTCAGCTTTATACTAGTAGCCTATTTACCACAATTTCATATGTATTTACCATAGATAGGTCTACATCCTGTATCCTACCTTGTAGCATGTATCTTTGATATTATAAGAGCTAGTTGATTCTATGTTACATTTTTTTGTTGTTTTTGTTTTATAGGACATAATTGTCATGTAGTAATAAACAAAATGCATTTATTTTATTTTATTTTTAAAATATATTCTGTTATAAAATGCAGAGGGCTCCAACATATTTTGTTTTTAGCTAGACCTACTGCTGGACAATAGGAAATAGGAGGCTGTTTAAAGGGAAAATACTGTAGAGTTAAGTTCTGAGTGCTTGTATTTATGAATGAGAAAAATAAAGGAAAGGATGCATTGTGTGTGGCATAATACATAATTGAATTGTCAATACCCAATTGCAATGTCCACAACTCTAGAACGTAGGATGTAGGGACAGTTTTACTTAGAAAATTATGGTTTATGGCCCTGTTCACATTAAGCTGGGTAAATATAAATACACATATTTGAGGTGAAAACAATCTCCGTCTACATTATCATTTTTGTATCGTTTTTTAAAGGTTTTGCATCCACACTAGAATATGAAAATGCCATAGAAGTGTTTGTTCTTAGTGGAGTCTGGAACACTTACCTTTACCAGTAGCATGGCAAGCGCCTATCATTGTATCTGAAACTCTGCGTTTTCACTGTCCACACTATAACACAAACCCAACGTTTTCAGTTTTATGCACCTCAGAGAGTTTCCAAAAGTATCATGTTCGGTGTCAGAATACACCGTTTTATTGTTGACGGAAGGACTAAACTGAGAATTAATTTTGTGTATTCATATTTCCCTGGCTTAGTGTGGACAGGACCTAAGACAAAGACCTCTTTTGAAAGGTTAAAGTTCTTAATTATAATGACCACACAACTTCCATAAAGTTTTCCCTACTCGGTGTATTATGACGTGCACTTCTAGGTGAAAGGCGCCATGATGAGACAGCAATTCATGGCAAGTCTTATTTTATTAAATTTATTTCCTTTTGGTTTTTGAGCCAAATTTGTGACAGTAATACTAATGCCATCATTATCATACAATAATAGAGTCATTTCCCAGGAAGAGGACCAATAGCACGTAACAATCCTCTCACAGCGGTACTTGATGCTTCCGCTGCCTTGAGAAGGCTCCCCTCTAAAAACTGCCTTTTATAATGAAGCAAACTAATGAGGCATTCATGAAAAGACGGCCTTTACCTTGGAGGTTAATAAGTTATTACCATACAATTATGCATACACATAATATACAATTTCCACCCGTTCTTACACAGTTGAGAGAGGCTGCACAGCCGAGCAGCAGCAATGCAGCACGACAGCAGAGGGAAAGTTTACTGGCTCGAAAGCAACCCCTGATACAAATACTCTTTCTTTCTCTCTCTCTCTCTCTCTCTCTCTCTCTCTCTCTCTCTCTCTCTCTCTCTCTCTCTCTCTCTCTCTCTCTCTCTCTCTGGTGAACTGAACTCCTTTCTTGCCCCAAAGCTCTTCGAGGAAAGTGATGAACCTGAATGCACAGCCTTTAGCTCAGAGTTTCAGGAAGGTTCTTCACTGGTCAGCGATCTTGATATAAGCTTCAGGTACAGTAGAAACTTCTTCTACTTCAGGTAGAAAAACTGGCCATTGTTTCCATTGTATCATTTGTGTTTCCTAGGTTAACACATTTGGATATGGGTACACACGCAAACAAACATGCCCCCCCCACCCCCACACACACCCCCACACACACTGTGCATACATACATAAATATAGGCACACACTATTACGACCAGTTGCACCCCCCCACACACACACACATACATTCCACCATAGTCATGTACAGTCCACCATAGTCCACCATAGTCCAGGACATCCTCTTATAGAATCAATCTTACTGAGCTTGTAGGTTTGATTAAAAAAGCCCAGTGATGAAAGCTCACCTTTGCAAAAACACATTCAGTGAGCATTTCTCAGTCACAATCCACTGGTATCAAACACAACATCCTCCCACTTTGTTTTTCTGGGGATTTTGCACCACCAGGGGATCATTGTAAAGCCATGCAGCATTTCCGCGTCCATGCAACGGCAATAATTTCAGCCACATCCAGACAGCCTGCTGTGGAGAACTCATTATTTTCCTTTTTCCTCTGCTCTCTCTCTCTCTCTCTCTCTCTCTCTCTCTCGCTCTATCTCTCTCTCTTCCATTCATCCCTCCTTCTCTCTCTGGGTCCGCTAGGCGCTCTGTCATGGTTTGTGCCGAGCGAGAAAAGCGGCTAAGGATTACGTATTTTCATCGATGGTAAAGTTAGCGTTGGCCCAAATTAGTCTAAACGGTTGTGACTAGCTAAAAAGCAGCACACTCATCCAAATCAAATCTCTTCGCTCCACTTTCGGCCTGATTACACAATAACTCAGCACTGAGTGACTGTGGTCCCGAGGCAAACTCAGTTGCAGCACCCAAACATAGTAGTAAAGAGCTGTCACTGTATTCTGCATCCCTTGCACTGTGATGTACCCCCCCCCCCCTTGGTTGGCTGTTGCTTGAATTCCTGGCACAAGCAGAACCAAGTTAAAGAGTCTATGAGCAACGAAGAGAATCTTCATGACTATGCCATGGATGGGGAAGAGACCAGGGTGGGTGAGTGGTGGTCATGATCTTTGAAGTGGCTTCAAAAGACTTGGCAGTCCTTCAGCGTCTAGCCTGTATGTGTGAGTCACCAAATGTGTTTGAAGGATCACATCTCACTCCTCCTACTTCTCTAGTGGGCAGCTGTGGCCTACTGGTTAGCGCTTCGGACTTGTAACAGGAGGGTTGCTGGTTCGAACCCCGACCAGTAGGCACGGCTGAAGTGCCCTTGAGCAAGGCACCTAACCCTTTACCCCGAACGCCGCTGTTGTTGCAGGCAGCTCACTGCGCCGGGGTTACGGCTCGTGTCCATTATTGCGGCGCGTAGACGCTTGCAGACGCCTAGCCCTCTCTCCCGTCGCCGCGTGTATAGGCTAAAGTGTATGGTGTAATGGTTTATTTTTTGTAATTACACAATGCCAGCTAACGTAGGCTACTAAAGTGGAGGTAGCCTACTACTGTTAACATATTTTATTGAAACACTCACAAATATCACTGACATGTTCCTCCAAAGCACATTCTGTCTTGGTTCAAGTCGCCAACAAGGTCTCTTTGATAGGGTGCAGTGGCGAACTTTTCTAAACTTAACTTCTTCGCCACTATATAGCTTAATATATTTTCATAAAACCTACACGATTATCAGGCGGAACAAATCTTTCTGGCAGGCTATTGTTCCGGACCGGAAGACTAGAGCAAAGGACAGAACTTGTTTACCGAAGATGTACTTTCATTGGCTAACCGCCTCGCGTTAACCGCTCTCATTTGCATAAAGTTCAGCCGAGCCCAACTTCTTGACGCGCCGCCTCTGTTCGAATGGCCGCGCCGCCTTCCCAAGGTGCATTGCGGAAGCGTAAACCACGCCTTGCTGCTCTCCATATGAAATCAATGGGCTATGTGCGGCGCGGTGGGCTTTGCCGCGATAATGGACACGAGCCGTTAGTGTGTGCTTCACCTCACTGTGTGCTGAGTGTGTTTCACTAATTCACGGATTGGGATAAATGCAGAGACCAAATTTCCCTCACGGGATCAAAAGAGTATATATACTTATACTTATACTTATACTCTACAGAGAGAGAGACAGTTAAAAGAATTCACTCTGCGAAAGCACGAGGCCATTTCACACTCCCCCATAG
>NW_027468689.1:15425898-15428398 GCF_046254945.1 Alosa pseudoharengus | reverse complement strand
TTGTGCGGGCCGATGAATTTAAAATAAGAAGAGCTTTCTGCTGGTTTTGGCAGGGCCCACACCTCGGAGCACGGCTGGGCGAGGGGTGGGGTGGGCTGGGGGGATTTACCCTCCCGCCCACAGAATTCATCATT
Organism: Alosa pseudoharengus; assembly: GCF_046254945.1. Classification (NCBI taxonomy): domain Eukaryota; kingdom Metazoa; phylum Chordata; class Actinopteri; order Clupeiformes; family Clupeidae; genus Alosa; species Alosa pseudoharengus. The sequence continues at coordinate 15,428,264 of NW_027468689.1, read as the reverse complement.
TATAAACTTCAGCCTCTGCCATCCCGGGGACGCTTGGGGATTCCTGGCTGGGCCTATTGTTAATGCAAAAGTGTTGTAGCACTGGGCTAAATTAAGAGCAGGACTGCAGAAAGAGAGAGAGAGAGAGAGAGAGAGAGAGAGAGAGAGAGAGAGAGAGAGAGAGAGAGAGAGAGAGAGAGAGAGAGAGAGAGGAGCAGACAAGCCAGCTGATGATCCAGGGCATTCTAGGAATGGCACTGTGGAGACAGGCTTCATTGAGCAAAGGCTTGAGGCAGGGAAAGAGAGAGAGAGAGAGAAACTTGGAGAAAAAACATGGTGACAGGTCAGCTGTGCCCATCCAATCCGCCCGTCCCACTCCCCCACATCCTCTGTCTCTCTCCTCCTTCTGAGTCTCTCTCTCTCTCTGTCTTTCTTTCTCTCGTTCACTCTCTCTATTGTTCAAGCGCTCCTAGGGCCCATCCTTCTCTTCCCCTTACTCTTCCCTATCCATTTAAACAGCTGGCGTGCACAGCTGCCGAGCACTCAACAGGCTACACTAATTGTGTCGCCATGAATGTTTTATTTACAAAAAAAGAAACAACTCAGAGGCTAATTAACAGTGGAAAAGCATGTCCTATAATTCATCCATGCGACTTTCATTAAAATCTACCATAGACTATTCTGGGCTTCCCTCTTCCTTGGTTTACGTGTGTGTGTGTGTGTGTGTGTGTGTGTGTGTGTGTGTGTGTGTGTGCGTGTGTGTGTGTGTGTGTGTGTGTGTGTGTGTGTGTGTGTGTGTTTTGCAGGCAAACTTGAGGAAGATGCGCTGGATTGTTATTGTAAGGCCACTACTTACAAGAAAGAGCAGCGGACGAATTCAGAGTGGTATCATAAGCGAGCACTCAAGGAGGCATTGTTAAGCTACCGAGAGACACCATAAAAATGACCCAACCAATTTCATGCTTGTAAAGAGATAGGCACTTGGCAACACCTTAATTACACCGTGATATTAGAAGCGAAAATCAATTAAGCCAAACAATACATTCCCCCTTTGCTGGCAATGGAAGTCCCACCAAAAAATACTTGGCCTGCCTCTTTTACCTCAAGGCTCTCCGCAATCTGGCCAGTCAATTCCCAAACCTTCATTTAAACTTTAAACCTCTCTCTCTCTACTCATGATGAGGGGGGGAGAAGGAAAAAGAAAAAGAAAAGAAATAAAATAAGCGTGATGATATTAGCAGTGAAAGACTGGCAGTATGTGACATTTCCAAACATAGCCGGGACTTATTAAAGCTCTTACATTCCTCTGTTGCCATGGTGACAAACCAAGGGAAAAGGAGGGTGGGTTAACCTTGCTAATCAAGTACTGACTAATTAAGGCGCATTCAGAGCTCAGTAATAACTGCGAGGCAGTATGGCAATCTGTAACTAAAACAAGCAAACACCAAGATGGTTAAATGTAATTATCTTTCTTAATTATCAGCACTGTACAGTGGGCTTACTTGTGGCGGAAGGAGAAAGGAAAGGGGAGAAAAAAACTCCCACGCCAATTTCATGCACACAGATTTAGTCATGCCCAGCCATAATAAAATCATTACCTTCTACAAATCAGAAAAAAACAAGAGATTCCTGTGCATATTAATAAGATGTAATTGAACATGTGATGTATGTTAATGATATGGTGTGTGTGAAAGACATCACAATTATTACAGCTGGAAGCATGTTCTTGCACACAAATTTACCACGATAGATATTTTGCCAGTTAGTTCAGGAGCCTGAAGTGTTTGATTGACACAAGCCTTAATGGGCTATTAGTTGAAGAGGATTGATGAAGCTGCCATGTTGTGGCTCAACCAAATATCATTAAACTCTGATGATTTTTCAAAAACGAATTATTTAAAACACCCAGGGTACTGAAGATCCTTTTATACACAACCAGTGAACACATATTAAGTGGATTGCTGATGTGTAACCAGAGTGTAGTGTGTTTAACGCTGACAGAAGTAAACAGTGAGATACAAAAATAAAGTGTCAACAAACAGAGGGAGGGAGAGAAAGGAGGCGGAGGAACAGATAAGTATTTGATTCCACCCTCCAGCATCCGCAATTGTTCTGTCAGCCATTGTTAGTGCCCAGCTCTTGTCAGTCAGATTTAGGCAACGTATTTAGACCGGTAACTCAATACATGTGAAGTCATGTGTGTGTGTCACAACTTACAGTCTGTGCTTGTGTGTCCACATATGTGTTTATATGTTAATTTGTGTATGTGGGTGTTTTCATAAGTACTTGTATGGTATGTGTGTGTGTGTGTGTGTGTGTGTGTGTGTGTGCGTGGTACACTCTGGGTTATGGGGAGCTCCGTGACACTGCCCAATCAGATGCCCTTT
>NW_027468689.1:15413398-15420898 GCF_046254945.1 Alosa pseudoharengus | reverse complement strand
CTGAGTACCTCAAACTATGTGCGTGTGTGTGTGTGTGTGTGTGTGTTTGTGTGTGTGTGCGTGTGCGCGTGTGTGTGTGGTCCAATAACAAATAACAAATATGTTGTGGTCTGTTTGCATATTTTCCAAGTTAAAAAAATAAATAAAAGACTGAAACTGCAATGATTTGTATTACAATACCCTAATCAAACATGAAATACAACCGTATCATTACAGCAGTAGAGTATTAATTAATAATCAGCTAATTTGGTGATTCAGATATTGTCTCAGAACACCTGATAAAGGTGGAAAATCTACAATGACCTAGCAGCCAATACGTATCCATACCCATTCAATCAGATTAAAGCCGTAGGTTAATGGCCAGGGATCAATATGAAATACAAAGAATTTAGCAGTCTTTGCAAATAAGCACTGTCCCAAGAGTTGTTATTTTTCACCAAAAAAAAGATATACCTCTGCAAAACAAGAGACATGAGTACTTTGCACAACTGAAAAGCTACTTTTCATAACTTTTTTTCTCATTTAGTATATTCTGTTCCAAACTGATCTTATAATGCATAACGTATTGCCCTCACAAATGAGCTACGTATTGTGCTGGCTTTATTCATTATTTAGGTTAGCGTTGGAATTGGTAGCTCATTTTCATCAGAATTCTAACATTTCAACATTGCAAAGAAGACACGCTGTGTCCCAAATTTCACCATCAATGAGAGATTTCATTAATGAATCTCTTTCACATTTGCAAATACTCTCAACCAGACTATTAAGACTATTTTTATAACCCCTGGGTATTGGCCTATACTTTACCTCTATCTCCATTAAAAAATGTATGGAAATATACTGTGTACAACCAAGATAATATAGTATACTTTCATAGCCTACCATAGCCTATGTCTGCTGTGCTACATCTATGAACAACCACTACCAGCATTTTAACCCACTACACTTACAGTACACAGGACTGGCACGGTGGGATGCATCGGTAGAGTATGAGTCCTGTCAATCAAATACACCCCCGCTCTCTGTCTCCCCAGTATTTATGAGCAAGGCATGGGGTAGGAGAGAGAGAAGCAGGAGAGAGAAAAAAAAATGATATACTGTAATTATATACAGTGTGTACACGAGAGAGAAAGAAAGACAGAGATATGAAGATAGAGAGAGAGAGAGAGAGAGAGAGAGAGAGAAAAAGAAAGAGACTCTAGTCTCAGACCTGCTCAGAGCATTTCTGGCTCACTCTGTGCTCACAGTAGCCATTTGTATTCCAGACCTTTCCGTGCCCCTGTGAAACCAATAGCCTGGAAATAGAAAGCTCAGGATTGTGTGCCTGTACCACACAGAGTCATGATGTGACAGTTTGCATACTGCATATGTAAACGAAACACTTTCCGCTCTTTCGTGCCGCGTGTATGAAGGAGCCCTGTCAAAGCGCCTCAGGAACTGCTGACCTTTTTTGTACATGGTATATGTCAGTACTGATGCGCTCCACTGACACCTCCTTCTCTCCATCCATCCCTCTCTCTCTCCCTCTCTCCCTCTCTCTCTCTCTCTCTCTTCCTGGTGGGGGAGAAACATGCAAGTAGTAGATATTCAGTTCAAGGCAAAGATGGAGAGAAAAAAAACAAAACATTGAGGATGATGTACTGACATCTCGCTACAGCCTTCCTGATGTTCTTCCCGTGTGAGGTGCACAGTGGCATGCAGCAAGATCCATCCAGACTTAGTCGGAGAGAACACTTACACAATGACTTGCCAAATATATAATGTAAGCAGCATCTAAGTTGTTACAAGATGAGGCCTTGCTTCAGGGCTGCTTGCTAACACGTGTCACATGTATAGATAATAGATAAAAAGCCAATCAATGATGGTAATACGTTAGCAACCGAACGTGCCCTAGCATAGAGGACAGAGTTTGATCCGGAGTTTGATCCGGATGCTAAACATCATTTATCGTACGCAGTATTAATAGTGCCATAGAATGCAATGAGGTACAGAGAGGGAGGGTAGGATGGTGAGATCGACACACAGAGAGAGTGAGAGAGAGAGAGAGAGAGAGGGAGAGTGGGAGAGGGCCATTGGTTGTACAAATAAAGAAAAAAAAGGGGGTGTGGATGATGAGGAAGTCCTGGCTTAACTAACTGCCCGAACATAGGTAGAGGTGCACCCAGCGCTATTTCAGAGCGTTAGCAATTCAATTATCCACTCCCACACAGGCGTCCCTCTCTGCACTGATGATTTCATTGTGGCCCTCTGCTGTTTAAATCACAGTGGTAATCAGCCTATTGCAGGCAATGATGCCACTCACTCCCAACAAGCAGGCACGTACACCCGTGGACACATGCATGCATCCATGGCAGGTAGACAGATACATGCATACATTTGCAGGTGTCCGCACACACGTATGCACGCACACGTGCACGCACACACGCACACGCACACGCACACGCACACGCACACACACACAAATCTGCAATCTCATCAAAACAAGCTCAGACTTATCCTGACAATCAGATGAGCAAACACATTCCTCTTCAAACACACACACAAACACACACACACACACACACACACACACACACACACACACACACACACACACACACATGCATGGGCAATTTGCTGGCACCGACTGGCAGGAATGCTTTCTATGGGAGCGATGGCTATTAGAGGACATTACTGTCAAATGTTGAAATCAAACTACCTGCCGCCCACTGATTAGAGGCGCAATTTAATTACGCGGACGAAGCGCTGTCCGCTTATTCAAAGTGACGGCTGCCGCTCCCTGCCACCGCACGCAGACGGACGGTCGGGAGCCTGAGGGAGGCCGCCGTGACGTGACACGGAAAAGCGCAGCGTTCCGCCTCGAGCGACTGACGGGCACTTTCTCCTCGGAGAAGACAAGGAAAGACAAGGAAAGACAAACAAGGAGGGGAATGCACAGGGGGAATCGTTGGAGAGACAAGAAAAAATATGTTTTAAGTCATTATAAACTTCTTTCAATTACCATCGCCATTAGTTGGGCATTTCTGGACAAATATGAATGTTAATTGCTGAAGTAATTAAAGCAATACACTCACATTATGCAGTGTATTTATCATTACATTCAGAGTCATCCATCATGCTTGCAAAAGTTGGAGGCTTATCAATGTTGACTACTTTAGGTTTATGTTTTTTTGTTTTTTGTTTTGTTTATAAACTGAGAGAGTCAGTTAGCAGCTGTTAGCAGTTAGTCACTGTGCCCATGTTACACTAGACATATGTACGGCATGTCGCCATTTTGAAACAAAATGGTGTGTGTTGAGTTTCAGACTTTTGTCAGTGACTCTGACGCTGTGTCATAAACTGTCCTGAACTCCTTGGTTTTTATCATGCACAGACAGGCCAGTGCTTTAACGAGCCGCTCATTCCTGTGATTTAAACAAGCCATCTGATTTGGTGCAATGAGCGAAGTCCGCTTGCTGATAACCTCATAACTCATCATTGCTTTAGTAAGTGATCCTCACAAGACTATGAATGAGAGAGAGAAAGAGAGTGAGAGAGAGAAAGAGAGAGAGAGAGAGAGAGTAGTGGAAGCAGTGTCAGGGTGCTCAAGAAATCATAATAATAATAAAAAAAAAACTATATGCAGCATGTCAGCAAATTAAAGCTATAATGCAAATTGAGTTTACTATAAATCCACCTGGAGAAAAATAAAAAAAGGGGCTAAAATAGGAGGAAAATTAAAATTGCAATCTTGGCATTAGTTACTGACATTTGCATATGCATGATTCATTCTCGTGGCCTATACTCAGATTGGATGAAGGGGGGAAAGGAGTGATGGATAAGTACATGAAATAGATTTGGAGGAAACAGTGGCCGGGTATGACCATGTGGATGAAAGACAAAGTGAGAGATAGATAGATAGATAGATAGATAGATAGATAGATAGATTTTATATAGAGAGATAGGTAGATAGAGAGAGAGGTAGGTAGATAGATAGATAGATAGATAGATAGATAGATAGATAGATAGATAGATTTTATATAGAGAGATAGGTAGATAGAGAGAGAGGTAGGTAGATAGATAGATAGATAGATAGATAGATAGATAGATAGATAGATAGAGAGAGAGATAGAGAGAAAGAGAGAGAGAGAGGGCTAGTGCGCCCGGCCAGTGGGAAATGGGAAGATCTCACATTATTGGGCGGAGTAAATTACCAGGAGAATGGTCATTGATCATGCAGACCCTGGGCGCGCAGGAGCAAACAATGTGCCGGTGCTGTCCGAGAGCACTTATTTCAACATCCATCCAATTTCATATGGAACAACAATACAGATAGCGGGACAAAAAGCTGATTAGTGTCATGCTGAGGGACGGCAAACGGGAGGAGGGGGAGCGGACACTTCGCCTCCATCCATCCGCCCACACACACATACACACACACACACACACACACACTACACACACATTCCCCCTGGCAATGGCACTGAAACACTTCAGCTATCAAGGCCAGACTCCATTTAGGACAATGGCTGTTGTCTGGGGTGAAACAAATGATCTGTTTCATGATAGTGATCACAAGTATCTCATTCAGGCATTGCAGATGTCTACTGTAAGAGGCACTACAGGGACAGTGAGATGAGGGGTTGAAATCACCACACTGTACGTGTCCAAAGTAGAGTTTCCGCAATATCCCAATGTACTAGTTGTTTTTTAAACCATGTATAAAAACAAAAAAAAGTGTTTGATTAATTATTCTATTTGTTTGTGAGGCAAAACAATATTTGCTCTGTAAGCTCACTGGCAGAAACAATAATATTTTCATTTGCGTGCAATTTGGATGGGCCTTAATTTCCACATAATAAACACAACTATTGGACTCATTACGACTAGGGTCAGTTTCCAAAAAATACTCAAATGCCAAATTAACTACTCGGTGCTGATGAACCCGCAGCAACCTTAATCCTACCAAGCTCATCAGCTCCTTGGCAAAAAAGATATATCCTTTCAGGAAGCTGTGCAGATAAGGAAGCACCCCTGCCATGAATGCTCACCCTCGGCCAGCCACGCTGAAGCATCACTCTGGGAAGGAACGACCTTCGCTGCTGAGAAGGCTTCGCTGGGGCAACAAGGCCCTTTTTTTTTTTTCCTGGAAACTCGTCCAGATTTGTCTCGGACATTAACTGCCGCTTGCATTCGCCTGATACTGTCCGGAGGTGCGACACGGGACCATTTAACTTCAGGCCGGGATGTTTTGCTGCCGCACTGCTCTGTGCTGTTTGGGCAGCACGGCACGCCGCTGTTCCTATCTGGATGGCGCCCCGGGCGAAAAAAGGCAGGCAGCGGGCAGCAGTTTGCTGATCGTTATCGGTAATCCTGGTCTCACAGTTGCCGATTTGGAGGCGCCCCCTGCACTTCCCCACTGACACCCCCCAGAAGAAAGGGAAGGGGGGTGGGGGGCTGTCTGAAGCAGGCCTGTGCTATGCCCACTGGATGGTACTGGATGGTCTGCCATTGGATGGTCTGCTTCTGGATGGTCTGCCATTCACAATTTCATTCTTTCACACACTCTGTGCCTCAAAAAATGCTGCCTTTATGATGTGATACGACAGGAGTTCCATTCATTCCATCCCAAAAAAAAGGAAAAATAGGAGAGAAAGAATCAAGGTCATCGACAACGCCCTTGACCAGTTTCAGGGCTATAAAAACGGATCCTTTTAATGACTTCCAATTGGCTTCAAATTAACACAAAACCAGTTATAGAAACCCTATTTCCCCTGTTGTGAGAGAAAGGATGTCATTTCGACATTTCAAAAATTTTTACTCTTATCTTGGTAGAGAGCGTTGTGCTATGTAAAAAAAAAAACCTTGATAGGCTATGGCTGAAGAAGTCATTTGAAGTTGGGACGTATGCCGTGCATTTTGATTGGCCCAAAGCCACCAGTGTAAGAAAGTAACAAGTAACAAGCTGGCTAAAGAATCCTAAGGGACTGTTCCGTTACTTATAAAAGGGGCCACCGGAGGGGTTTTGAGTGCTTTAATCAAAAGTTGCATGACCCTCCCCTGCCTGGAAGATATTTTTCAATAACCCTCTAGCAGACGTTTCAAAAAAGACATGACCCTCCCCGGCCAATTGTCGATATCTTCCGCCCACGCTCTTAAGCGCTACAAAAAAACATTGACTTAGGCTACCGTTCTAAAATCAATCTCTGCTTTCTGATCTTGCACATCACACTTCGCCAAGATGGTGGCCATTTCAATAGATTTACTCACTAACATTGTTGTGGAAACACAATAAGCATGGAAACTAAATGCACACTTCCTGCAACTGCATTAGCCTACTTGAAATAAGTTACTCCTTTAGAAAGTATTCACATGAAGCACACTGGGTAATAACAAATTCAACACATGAACTGGTTGCTATGGACTCGTCTCTAGGCTTCCTCAGTCATTGTAAAGCTGCCGAAGCTGAACATTATCCAAAACTCCATTTCTCAGACGAGCGTCAATTTGGGAGCTTGCATGCTACCACTCCTTCCTTCTCAAATGACTTGAAAAGGCTGTTTGCACAATTTCACAAATAATCACAGGGATCGAAAACTACCTAACATGACAACTTTTTCCAGGTTTATCAAATATTTTAACTTTTCCCTCGCTGTCTTGCCGTTTTAATATTTTCCCGTAGAATATCCCATATTACTGTAACTCTCATAACATCTGGCCTGTCTCTGTGTTGTCCTGTTGTTACCCCCTTGCCCTTCCAGTGAAACAGATGTATTCAAATCATCGTTTTGCTTGCTTGAATGCAAACTTAGAGTGATGTTAACCTATTTAAGTTAACAACGTGGTTGTGGTGAGAGCACGATTCATTGGGGCTTGCAGTGTTCGGCCGTATGTCTACGTGCGCACCTGCCTACCATCAGGCTACTCAGCTACGTAGACAAAGAATTTCCCCTGTTTGTATATTCACTCCAAGTTGGCCTACCATAACTTACCAACTCTACACTGTAGTAGACCATAAACTGGCTATTTATATGAAATAACCAAATGTATTTGTTCAACTATGAAGCAGAATTACGCACTGCTACTTGGAACGTAACACATTTTTGATTTGCGCAGGAGAGAGAATGACAGGATTAACAAATTGCACTTGTTGCTGGTTACCAATAAATAGGCTACTATATATTTTTTTGCAAACAACAAAAACAGAAAGGATGGAGACAGCAAAGCTAGAGATGGGCAGGAACAAGGTCAATTGGTAGAAATGCTTGTAAAAACGTTAGGAGCTGGATGTGTGGATGAATGAAGCACAAGTAGGCCTATGCTTTATATGTTAAGCATGCACACTGTTTAAAGTTAGGCTACACTGTAAACTACAAGTAAACCAAAGGTAAATTTAGCTTTTTTAGGGCTGGATAAAGTTGAACCTCCCCTATTTTCCTCCAGTGGCCCCTTCAATAAATAACGAACAGTCCCTAATTTCCTTCATCTGCTCCTTCATCAGCTTTCTTTGCATTGCCTTAC
>NW_027468689.1:15395898-15408398 GCF_046254945.1 Alosa pseudoharengus | reverse complement strand
TATGTATCCATTCCTCTATATATCCATTCCTCTATCTATCTATCTATCTATCTATCTATCTATCTATCTATCTATCTTAATAGGAGTTTATCAATAATTAACTTGAAAGAGAATGATTAGTGACTGGACGGGGACACAGAAAACCTGGCGTTCATTTCGGGGAATCTGTAGCAGTGACTTAACATAAAATATTGCGCAGGACCAAGATTAACAATCGGAATGGTTGAAGTGGAATGTACGGCCATAAATAAGGGAAAATCAAATCGACTCAATCTCATACCTGACGGGGTGAGTTATCTCCCTCTCTCACATGTCCAAAACTCAATATCGGGTAGTGCAGTCCGGCTGTCAGTGCTCCTTAATCTTGCTGTCAGGACAGCAGATATATTTTAAAGAGGATTGCCATATTTTCCCCTTCTTCGCTCGGAATTGCCTGGCCTTCCTTCTCGCTCTAACTCCAGTTCCGTCTTCTTCCTGCCTCATTATCCGGCAAAGGTGCATCTTCCTATTTTGAGGCGCTTTATGGTCAGCCTCTCTCTCTCTCTCTCTGTCTCTACTAACCAAAGGTGAAAGAATGATGGTGAAGTGACAAGTCTGGCGGTTAAGATGGGCCATGAAGGAGAATGCGTCCCGCCGTCTGTTTGAAGCCAGCTTTACTGTAAGCAAATTGACCTTGGTGAGTACTTTCAGGGAATTTGGATATCATTCATAGTCACCTGATATAGAAAGACCTCTAGTCTCTCCTTCAACCATCTTTTATCCACATGGAGTAATACAAATAAAATCACCACACATCCGGAGGATATAGATGCTAAAATAGCGATTGGATCAAAGATGTCAAAAACACATGACAGCAAGACATAAAGAATATCTTGTGCTTACAATCTGAAACATGGCCTGCACAATCTAAGGGGCATTAGAGGCGAGGCATCTGCGGGAAATGGAGAATTATCTGATTGATCCGGGGGGCAGTCCCATGATGGATCACAGATGGGGGGGGGGGGGGGGGGAAATGCCTCACCGAAGCCACTGACAGATGGATGTTCTGCTCTCTCTCAGCAGGCTTGACGGAGATCCGGACGGGGGAAAAAAAAAGAAACTGCATCAGCCGTTAAGACAAATGAATATAAATCCCTCAGTGAAGGGTCAAAGTGCAAGCGGCGTAACAGAAGAAAAAAAAAATCACTCGCAGCACAGCGGGGGCTATCTAGAAACGTGACTGTAAATCAAATTAAGCAAGATGAAGTACGAGATGGTGGGAAATGATGTGTACTACTGTGTGTGTAAGGGAGAGAGAGCGAAACAGAAAGAGAGAGAGGGAAGGAGAGAGAGGTGGGAGTAAGAGAGAGAGAGAGAGAGAGAGAGAGAGAGAGAGAGAGAGAGAGAGAGAGAGATAGAGCTAGCTTTTATGATGAAAGAATAGAGATAGAGTCAAACTGTCCATCACTCCAAAGCACTTTCAGTCCTCGGGTCTTATGGGGCAAAGGAAAAAAAAAACATGGTAATGTATGCACTTTACCCTGCTCTTGGTAACTTTCCCCTACGCCTTTGTAGGAAAGAGGATTATAGACAACTCTGATGGACAAGTAAGTGTACGTGTGTGTGAGTGTGTGTGTGTGTGTGTGTGTGTGTGTGTGTGTGTGTTGTCTGTCTGGCTGAAGCCATCACTGCAGAGTCAACATTAGCACTGCATGACAGCGCATTCAGCCTGATCTTTTCCCCCCACAGCGGCCTTAAGCCGGCAAGGGGCCAGCCACACTTAGTAACCATGGCGACAAAATACTAGACCGCGACGTAAGCTGATCAATATCCAAATCTTTAATGAACTTGAAAATGAAAACTCAAAACAGCTCATACTGCTCAACCCCTCCCCCTTTTTTTCTTGGGGGGGGGGCGGGGGGGGGCTAAACAGACTGTTATGTAACGGCTAAGAAAGAGAGAGAAAGAGATCCTCATTGAGCATAGAGAGATAGATACAGAGAAGGAGTGGGGGAAGAGATAGAGGGAAGAGAGAGAGAGAGAGAGAGAGAGAGAGAGACTTGCATTGCTACTGCAATTGTCTATGATTATGCATTTGCCCTTGAATTACACATGTGCCGTGTTAAATGTGGTCCCGGTGCACTGTGTGCAAGGGAACTGTGGATGAGACCAACCTCCTGGCTTCCTGAGGGTGCAGGGACTCCAGCTCTACCTACTGCACCAACACACACACACACACACGCACATACACACACACACCTGCCGCCAAACGCTTCATATTTCTCCTGACTCACCCCACACTATACTGTAGGCTACATTTCTTCAAATCTTCTTTCCCGCACAGTTCATTACCTTCTCCCTCTCTTTCTCCCTCCCTCTCTCTCTCTCTCTCGCTCTCTGTCTCTCTCTCTCTCTCTCTCTACCTGTCCATCACTCTCACCCTATTCCTCTCCTACCTTCATTCTGCTGTAGTTCTTTTTCATTCACTCCCCCCTCTCTCTCTCTCTCTCTCTCTCTCTCTCTCTCTCTATCCCTCTCTCTTTCTCACCTCTGCCTCAGCCTCTCTCCTGCCCCCCCCCCCTCCTCTCTATTTGCATATTGCTTGCTGATGAGTGCTTTTCTCTCGTGGCACTGCTTGTTGCCCTGGAGTATTCTTGTCAGGCATCACAACACAATACAAGAGATGAGAGACTACTGCTCCTTAATGGGAAGATGTCTCCCCACAGGCTCCCTTGCCTCTCCTCTTCCTCCTCCTTCTCCCTCTCCTCCTCATCTTCCTCATCCTCTGTTCTCCTCTCTCCTCTCCACTCTCTTTTTCTTCTTCCTTGCTTCCTTTCTCCTTTCCCCCCTCTTCTCATCACCACATCTCTCCTCTCCTCATATTGCCTCCTCTCTCTCTCTCTCTCTCATCCGTCCTCTGCTCCTCTTCCTCCACTCTAGTCATTCTCTCACTCCTTCTCTCGTCTCTCTCATCTCCGTCTCTCCTCCCTACTGATTCCGCTCCTCTCGAGCTTGTTTTTTTTTTTTTTTTTAAAAAGCAAATGAATAAAAAGGAGGCCATGGGTCTCCAGGGGTGCCGATTCTTATATAACATTATAAAAAATTCACACATCACATGTTCTTATTACAGAGCAGGAAAAGGGAGGGGTGGATTGGGAAGGGATTGGTGGGGGGGGGGGTGTTGCAATTACGCATTAAAAATAAGCGAGAGAGCAGAGGAGAGGAGAGAGAACCTTCTAAATGTTTCCTCCAATCAGGACGCTGTGTGGGAATGCATGCGCACACAAACACACACACGCATACGCACAAGCACGCAAGGACGTGCGCACGCAGGCAGACAGAGGCAAACGTGAAACGACACAAGATAAGGAACGGCCTCCATGGAGCAGACGCAACTCCCGCTATGCTTTCTCACGCCTGGCAACTCCCCCAACAATTCCCCGTTGGCACACACACACACACACACACACACACACACACACCTCCCTTTCCTTTCCACCAGCAGCCACTAAATAATGTGTGCTGTATCACTCGGGCACAGACTCATTTCTCCTTTTTATTACTTCTGTGAGGTATTTTTCCTCATGAAAAAACAATACGATTACCGTTAAAATGAGCCTGCTTGTGACGCCGCACGCTACCCGCATCATTCATCTCCTACCCAGACGCCCAAGTCGAGCAGTTTGGGGGGTGGCGGGGGAGTGCAAGTGCGGAGTGTTTTTCAAATAAGCAAGACTTAACTGTACCTACGATATTGAGCTTTAATGAAAGGCCTTTACTTCTTAATGGAACGCCTTTATTTCTGTTCCAGGTCGCTCAAGAGATGAAAGAACTCTAAAATGGACTAGTGTTAAACTCGGCTCCTCCACCATCACCAGAGCTAATAATCTAACCCCCCCCCCTCCCAAACACACACACACACTTGAAGCCTTGAGGCTTTGTTCTGGGGTTAGATTGGAGGGGAATAACGGCCGTCGTAATTATGACAATGGAGTCATCAGATGGTTCCCCTGCCTCAGGGTCGGCTGCCTTGTCCGACTGGAAATGGAATACAAAGAATTGAATGTTTACTGTTGTTATTTGGGAAATCAGAGCCATTGTTTGAATTATGAATGAGCAGCAACCCTTGCTCGTCCAATTTCGTCTTTCTGTTTTGTTGTTCTCTCTCTCTCTCTTTCTCTCTCTCTCCCTCTCTCTCTCTCTCCCTCTCTCTTCCATTTAACAATCCCTTTTCAAATGTATTATCTGGTTGTACATCAGGACCACCCTGGATACCTGCGGGGAGGCACAGGGAGGATCCATGGAATTCACAGAGGCAGACTGAATGTGTTTCAATTTCATCAAATAATCTCTGAGGCCTCCGTGGAGAGAGAGAGAGAGAGAGAGAGAGAGATAGTCAGAGGGAGAGAGAGAGATAGTCAGAGGGAGAGAGAAAGAGAGAAAAGAAGAAACACAAAAGGGGAGATAAGGAAGAAGACAGGATGGAGGGAGGGGGGGGGAGAGGGATGGGGGGGTTGGCAAGGAAGGTGGGGGCAGATAAAGGTCAGAGGTCAAGATATCCTCCTTTTCGGCCTTTCATAACCACTTTACCTGTTATGTTTATATCCTCTCATAAAAACCGGATTAGAAATAGTGCACTGTCAAGTTTAAGTATCTCGTCTGTGTCCCTCGCCTCATTCTGGTGGCAACAGCAGCAGCAGTAACAGCAGCAGTGATACCAGCGATGGCAGTCATTTGGAAACCGCACATGTGAAACAAGGCAAATGGAAAAAATAAAAAAAATGCATATTAGAAAAGCTTCCCGGCTTCGAAGCCAATTAGTGAATGGCGCTGCTTTTCCAGAGGTGTTGAAACAGCAGTCCACCCCTGCACTGGTGTCAGCGTAGCCGACAGGCTGACATCATTACTGGGCCCCCACATTGTCGCTTGCTCACACACACACACACACACACACACACACACACACACACACACACACACACACATACACACACACACACACACACACACACACACACACACACACACATGCAAATGCGCACACACACATACATACTGACACACACACAGACACACACATACACACATAAATGTGCACACACACACACACACACACACACACACAGACACACACACACAGAAAGCTCTGGCCAAACTAGGTCAGGCGGAGGGGTGGAGAAAGAGACACAAATGGCCAGTCCAAGTTTCCACGAGGGAATCAAACATGCGCTCAGTCCTCGGCTTGGGAATAAAAAAAAAGAAAAGAAAAACAGGGGGCTCCAAAAATGGCCGCCGACACAACCAAGCCCTGGAGGGCGGCTGAGACAAAACATGGCAAATGAAGCATTTCGCAATCGGCCAGATGCTGGAGGGGGAGGGCTTTATACTGGCTGCCTTTTCCCAATCCATTTTTCCCTTTCTCTTTGGGAACTAAATTCCGAATTCCATGCCAAAAAATCAAGGCATTCACATCAAAAAACACATCCGTGTTACAAATCTCCAACAGAGAGTGCCAGTCTTGGAGAAAGAGAACAAAAACAAGCTACATAACATGCTTGCCTTGCCAAGACGTCGAACTTTATCACCACAAACTCTTTCACTCAACTTGAGAACAATTTAGTGCTTCTGTGCCCCCTCTGCAGTGTACTTTAAAGAATATTCATCTCATGGTTTTCTTTCAGATGTTCTCTTTGTGCACTGGTACTGTAGATAATCATCCTAATTTACATTTGGCACAAGCTCAACATGTTTATTTATTTATTTTTATTCCATTCTTATTTAACAGCCGTATACAAAAAGCAAAATAATATATAACCCCCCCCCCACACACACACACACACACCCTCACCACACACACGCATGCACACATGTACACGCATGCACACGACACAGGTACACACCATCACCCATCACAACATCTCCAGCTCATTCCCTCTTATCAAAATGGCATTTTCTTTCCTTCAACGTGCCACATGCACGTTGGCGTTCCTTCTCCCTCTCCTCTCTAGCTAATCTCTCTCTCTCTCTCTCTCTCTCTCTCTCTCTCTCTTCCTCTCCCATTTGCGGGACTGATGCTGGTGGCAATTGGAAGAGGAGCAGGCCAACATGTGAGGGTTGGATTAATTAAGAGTGCTTCAGACAGCTGCTTCCTGTATCTGAGGGCTGTAGCGGTGGCGCGTTACATAAGTTATTCATCACAAAAAATAATAATATAAAAAAATAACCCACTCCGTCTGCCTCGCAACGCTTATTTCGGTGAGTGAGTGGGCCCAGCCGATCACGTACCAGGGGTCAGGCTGGAAAAAGCTGGCCATTTATATTTCGCAGTATGGTTCATTTGGAAGGCGCCAAGCTCAAGCTTGGCAGACATCAATCGCCAGGCGAGGTCTGTCTGCTAACAGGGCCCGATGCAGAGGAGAGAGAAAACGAGCAGAAGGAGAGGCGAAGTGACTGAAGTTATGGAGTGGGTAAAGACGCAGACGTTGAGAGAGAAGAAAGGAAAATAGCTTTGTGTGTGTGTGTGTGTGTGTGTGTGTTTATTCATCTATCTGAGTGTGTAGTGTAGAAGTATCTTTGCTATCATCACCATCCGTCATCTGTTATTTCCTTGCACTGTTTATTTTTTTCTGAGGTGGGGGTGTATGAACATAAGAGTACTCCCTTATAAGTCTAATGAGTGTGGAGTGTGTGTCTGTGTGTGTGTGTGTGTGTGTGTGTGTGTGTGTGTGTGTGTGTGTGTGTGTGTGTGTGTGTGTGTGTGTGTGTGTGTGTCTGTGAGACAAGGCCACTGGCACGTGCTAATGATGCTCGCGTACAAAGGCATGTTCCTCCCACCGTGACCTTTACGGCTAGCTGGACAAAAGCGGCCGCGTGTTGCGGCACTCTACAACACGGTGTGGCGTGGCGCTGCGGGTCGTGGCGTGGCGTGGCGTGGTGCGGTGCGGAGAGGAGAGGAGAAGCGCCGGCACGAGGCCTCCCGCTGCAGCCTAACTAACAAATCAAACCGCAGGACTCCTTTGGCTCGCGCCGCTCAGGCGCAGCAACGGGAGCCATCTGGCATGGAAGTTTGTTATCTTGTAATTAGCGTGTCAAACTGACACAGTGTTATGTGCAAGCATATTCCGACATTTAAGTTCAAGAGACATTTAACTCGTACACATAGTTCAGATCATATGACAGAATCTCCTGTCAGCGGGACAGCTGATGTATTTATCATGCTTAATATTTGTAGAGTTTCTAAAAAAAAAGTAACATTACTGTCAATGTCATCAAACTGTCATAAAACATTAGTAAGAAGCAGTTTCAAATGTGGGTCATATGCTGTTGATCATTGTCACGGGGGACACTTTTTTAGTTGTGTTTTTTTTTTCTTTTGAGGGGGGGCATTGATTAATATAGAAGAATGAATTAAATAAAGACTTATCAAATGACAGCACACATGATACTCAAGGGGCAAATTCCTCATCCCTCTCTCTCTCTCTCTCTCTCCCTTCTCTCTCTCTCTCTCTCTCTCTCTCTCTTTCCAGGTCCCCTGAGGAGCCTGAAATCTCCAGTGAAAAGATCTGTGGGTCTCCACTGAACAGAAAACAAACCACACGCTGCCATCACTGATCCAGCAGCAGCTCACCAGCATCCTGCACAGCTCTAGTGGCCAACCATGTTAATGAGAAATTATCAGAAATTAATTAAGATTAAAAACCCCTGTCCCCAAGGTGAAGGACTTGATTATTGTTGTGTCATGTAAATCTTCCCTAATCCTTCAAAAAATGGAAGAGCTGGCCAAATGTGCCTTGTTTTTTGTCGTCCCCAACGTGCCGACTGTGAACTGAGGATTTTGTTTCTATAAGCGATAGTGTGGATTCAGCTGAAAATGGTAGAGTGGAGCATTTGACTCTAAAATGGCAGAACCGTGTTTTCTTCAACTTCAATTCTATCCCACTATTGTGAGGCATCACGTTTTCCCTTCAGACGGGCTGAATTTCTGAGAGACACTTGAGGGCTACACCTTCATTCAGAGGCCCCTCTCACCTGCCTCTGAGGCTAAATGTATGTTGACACTTCTGTGGGAAGCTTCTAGGTGGGGCTCACCACTGCTGCTGCACTGGAGGTGTTAAGTGAGGTCGCTGGGAAAACGAGTTGGGACTGGGGGTGGAAACAAGGTGACAGACGGTCAGGAGCTCTCTCTCTTTCCCTCTCCTTCTCTCTCTTTCTCTCATCCTCTCTCTCTCTCTCCCTCACTCTCTGTCTCTACCCCTCTATCTCTCTTTCTCTCTCTCCCTCCCTCTGTCTCTATCCCTCTATCTATCTCTCTCTCTCTCCCTCCCTCTCCCTCTCATTTGCTGCCAAGTCTCAGTCCTAGAGAGTGTGTGTGTGTGTGTGTGTTTGGGGGGGGAGGGAGTGTGTGCTGGAGTAGGGAGGGAGGGGCGCGGTGCCCATAGGTGTCACAGCCGATTACCGCAGGCTTCAAAACACCGCGTTAGCATCCCGTCCTGCGCCACGTGCCCCGTGTCTGCCGGAGTGGCGGACACGATGGGTGCCACAGGTCATCTGGCTGAGGTGTCGCGCCTCCTTAGCGTCTGATGCTCTGACCTCGGCTGTTCTCGGCCCGTCTTCTCCTCGCCAGGGAGAAGATGTAGGAAAGAGGCATGACCCGGCTGGAACATCACGGCGAGGACTACAACCACAAACCATCATTCTTCTGCTACTACCAGGGAACTGAGTGACAAGCTAATGGCCAATCATAGTGACAAGTTCAGGGGTGTTTTGAAGGGCAATCACATTCCCTCAACCAAACCACATGGCTGCCCAAAGTACAGTATCGTATGAAAAAACGAACAGTCTGTAGGCCAAAGCTGTTAATGCACAAGCGCAAAATAACAGGCTATATGGGAATGCATTACATGGATTTAAACGACAAACACACACACACACACAGACACACACACGTACACACACACACACACACACACACACACACACAGAGACACACACACACACGCACACACACACAGACATGCATGCCTTTCATGTGTGCACACATATAACCATACATCCTTTTACATACCTCTGGGGCCGAGGTTCAAAAGGAGGTCTGCCCGAGCGCCTGCCCCTACAGTGGCAAAAGAATAAAATAAAATAAAAATATAATAAAATAAAACCATGCCCAGGTCACTGTGACACCACAGCGCCATTCTCTGTCATAAATAAAGAATGAATAGATGAACACTGGCTTGGAGGCAAGCCAAGCAGCCTCCTGCAAAAACAAATAAACAACGAAAGCAAAATAAAAAAAAACAAAAACAAAAAACAGCTGTGTTATTGTCAGGGCCCTCTATTTGGCCCTTATTTCTATTTATTTATTTATTTATTTTCTCCCCTCCTTTTTCCCCACCCTGTAAGGGGTTGAGCCTTGTTCCTACTGATATCAACACGCTGCAGTAATGTACCCCAGCAAATATATGAAGTAGTAAAACTCCTGATAGATGTGGGGGATACAGCGTGCAATGGGGACCCAGAGTAGTGCCGACTGCAGATAGGGGCCGAGGACTTTGTCAGCACGGCTAAGATCCATTAAGGGGCTTTTATGAGCAAGAGTATCAGTGGGCATTAGAATTAGTGATTTTATAGCAGTGGTAGTAATAAAGTAAAGAAGGGAAATTATTAGCATTTGAAGCGATGGCGACATTTCTGAGGTTCAGCAAAGGGGATGGGGGATGGGGGGTGTGGCATGGGAGAGCCCATTTATGTCCCATGATGCATTGCAGCTAATATCAGAGAAAACAGGTGCAGTAGACGAGCTGCATATCCGTGCCAGGCATCTAGACTGCTGGCGTGAATGTTCTTCAGAGGCCGATATTTGTTTGGGTGGAGAGGAACAGTTAAAACTCGTTTCCTAGCAGATTGGTATTCATCTGCTTTGCATCGGTTGTATTAACCGGGAGAACATGAATCATGTTGAATATGCATGCTCCCTGTGCACATATTCCATGCATGTATGTATGTATGTATGTATGCATGCCCGCATGCACATGAGAGTATGAAGCCATGTGTTCTTTGAGCATTGAGTCTCTTTGAAGTGAAATGTCAGTTGAGGGGAAAATGTATTTGATCACACTCTTGGTAGCACCATTGCTTTATTGTTTTGTTTTTTCACACCCCACTCCAGAACAGGAACTCTTTGTCTGTGGAACGGATATGAAGCGAAGCAACAAAGGAGACTATAAGCAGGATATCTGTGATCTAACGAGAAGGGTGAGCGAGTTCTAACAGAATTCTTGGAATTCTTTCATGCGCATCTCTCAATTTTACATCACCCTCCCCATCCCTCGGGGCAACAACAGTGCTCCCTTTAAAAATAAAATAAATAAATAAATAAATAAACAAAACATAACTTTAAATGTAAAATATGAACTCCAAAGGAAATGTGGGAAGCCAGGCTAGCAAACTCACCAAATGAAAAAAAAAAACATAGCGCAATTCCCCCGACCTCATGAAGTGATCCAAGACACCAGTATTTGCATTTCTCTGAGGGAGATGCGTCATTAACATGCTACAGATATGGAAACTATGCCGTTTGTTCCACTTGCATAACTCTACCAGTTGTAGTGCCCACAAAGAGCTACTTCAGGACAATGGTGCAGACAGCGTGAGAACAAAAAAAACACACACTGAAAGGTTACAGCATAGGCAGCAACTCAGACGAGTGGTTTCAGTGCACAGCAATCCCATAATCCCAAAGGGACTTTAGCCCCTTGTTTACAGTTGGTGTACTTAAAAAAAATAAAATAAAACAATGTGTATTTTTGCTCTCCATGAAGCAGTCAATCTAATCCACCCAGATTTATCACCACAATATTATTGAATATAATTTCCACTTCGTATTAGAGAGATTGTGACCTGCATATAAACAGTAAAAGCTTAAATGCACAATTGTGTTTGAATGCGGAGGGTAGGTCACCCAGGGCAAACCTCTGTTATGCTTTGAGGGAAAAAAGGATCAAAATGTTCAGCAATAGAGAATGTCTAGTCTTAAACCCACCCAGCGACCCATATTATTCACCTGTGCCCTTGCACAAAAAAAAAAGAACCTGAGGTTTTTCCAATTTTAAAAGATCCATTTGGAAACCAGTTGGACCTTATTATCCTTTTGGGGCTAATCCTTTAGAAGTTCGCTCAAAGGTGCTATGGGGTATCTCACACCTAATAGAATGCTGAGGGGACACTGTAATTGCACTGGACTTTTTTTAGTGGCGGTACCTATTCCAAGAGCAAAATGGTATGTATGAGCTTTTTGGGCCTGTTCTTCTCTTGATGGATGGGGAGAAACTCTGATGTGGACACGAGAGAAACCCTCATCTAGTTGACAAGACCTTCACAGAAGCCCTCAAGTATGCATCAAAGGGCTGATATATACAGTGCAATGCACATCTCATACTGCCTAGAAGGTACCATCATAAGGTACCATGACGCTAAACTGCAAAACCACTACAATCTTAGCAGCCATCAACAAAAGAGGCGAAGAGAGAGAGAGAGAGAGAGAGAGAGAGAAAGAGAAAGAGAGGGAGAGAGGAAGAGTTCCCTGTACGAGAAGAGTGTATCAAACCAATTTACCTCAAATTGTATGTTGTCCAGCGAAAGCCACTGGAGCACATTTCACTGCGTAGCTACACCAAATAGAATATTTAACACAGCAGCCTTTGATACGAGGGCAGCCTTTCAAAACGTTCCAGCAGCCACCTATATTTTAAGTCGCTTAATATGATACACCAAAGCAAATTGAATAATATAGTTCTTTATATTACATTCAATGACAGGATTTAGTCAATGTTTAAGGCCAGAGATAAAAAATTGACCTTTAAAGGAGGAAAAAAAAAATACTCAAAGTGGTAATGCATGTTTATCAGTGATAAAAATTATACATGTTTCTTCAGCTGTAACTATCTTGCACATCTTAATAATTGAAATACTCCCAAGCGCAACCATGTCAAGCTTAGCATGTAAGTAACACAGATCCTATGCAGACATGCTTCACACTAAATTAACTCTACAGTATCTGATAACGATGTGCAGAGAGAGACAGAGAGTGAAGTGAACTTACAACCTTGTGCCCCGGCCACTGACAAGATATAAAGAATGTTCAAAAATAACATAGAGTAGCACTAGCATGTTTGCTATTTCATGAAATACAGCTATAAGCAAACAGAAACATTTTGGTAAATGAAACATAAATATGGCGACCTCCGTACACCAGTATGGTAGACATGCAAGTTTATATGGTACATTCACAACCTCATCCAGCTAACTAACTGTTGGGATGTAAAAACTGACATTTTAACCTACATTTTAGCTGCACCGAAGCACTATTTTCCAAAATAACCAGCTAAAAGGGTGGAGGGGAAAAAAATAAAGACTGAAATTCCATTGATTTGTTATTTCACCGCATCCGTCTCCCCATTCCTCTCCACAGCACCACTGAGACCCAATGAATACACTCTTTTTCTGCACATGAAGAGCCAGGGCGC
>NW_027468689.1:15385898-15393398 GCF_046254945.1 Alosa pseudoharengus | reverse complement strand
GAGGATCCCAGTGTGGATTTAGAGCCCCAACCCAGGAACTATCCCACTGCATCAATATCAATAACTGCTGCAGTCTGAGCTCAAAAGGCGTGTTACCACTGACAGGCTTTCGCAGGGTGAAACATCAATGTTTGTGCTAATATAATTAGCATGCTGATTTAAAAACGGGATATGCCGCCATTGTGTGGGTTTGGATTGGTTAGAATTGAATTTGTATTGTGCTATCAACTGTCGGAGGATGCCTCATCTGTGCGATTTTTAAATAATGCATCTTGTTCCAGTAGTGCTTAGGCTTCTCGTTGGAGATTCACATTATGACAAATGTATGGAAATGAGCAAAACGCATGGAGAGGAAAATAGGACAAGTACTGTCTGCTTCATCTGCGACAAACTCCACTGCACAAGTCTCATGTTCCACTCCATTAAGACGACACAGATGTATTCACCTGTTGTGCGCTTTATTGTTTCTTAAATATAGTCGCATGGTGCATGGCTTAGCATGTATTTTTAATGATCAAAGGATTTCACTGCCATCTCTCCTCTAAAAGCTATACACCCCACCGTGTGTCAACAACAAGCAGTTGCTATGCAACTAGTAATGTTTATGCAAGGGGGAACAAATAGCGGTTGCTCGATCTTATTTTTACACACTTGAGATAAGCGACGGAAGTCTGTGACTGAGCTCACAGCAGGAATGTTGAATCGACTGAGGATCGAGACATCTTTTTAGAAGAAGCGGCCCAGAAAATATCTGTTTCATAGAAGTCATTAACCATGACCCCCCAGGCCTTGGGCACCCACACAGAGTTTCTCATCAGCTCTGGCTCAAATGAGCTCCGGTGCTTTGAGTCTCTGCCCTGCATCCTGGCTCTACATCCCCCCCCCCCCCCCCACACACACACACACACACATGCACACACACACACACACACATCTCTCTTCCCCCTACCTGACTACGGCCAACGAAAGGGCCAGGGAACCCAAAGGAGATGCAGCTGGAAGGGAAGGGGTCTGTACTGTCTTGCCTCGGTGGATGAGGCAATCTCTCACAGACACCGTGTGGACCGAGCATCCAGGTCCCCAGCTGAAGATTAATGGGAGTCGGCCAGGCCTTAAGTCCTCTCCAGGCGGGAGTGCTCTCAGCCTCAGCAACAGCAACGCCACACGGCAGAGAATGATACTGGAGAGCTCTGTAAAGAGTGTGTGTTTGTGTGTGTGTGTGTGTGTGTGTGTGTGTGTGTGTGTGTGTGTGTGTGTACATGTGTGTGTGCGTGCGTGTGTGTACATGTGTGCGTATGTGTGTGTGTGTGTGTGTGTGTGTGTGTGTGTGTGTGTGTGTGCTGGGGGGATGCTATGTGTGAGTATGTGAAGCCAAGATCCATCTACTGTACCCTGACTGTGCTTCCTGTTTCTGTGTCCTTCACTCCCTTTCTCTCTCTCTTATTTTGTGAATACACAATCACAATACGATTGTAACACACACACACACACACACACACACACACACACACACACGCACACAATGCCCCATGCCAGAGAAGTGCGAGAGACAGATGTTACTCTGCGAGCCAGTGGTTACCTCTCGCTGCTGCTTACTGAACACCAGGCGAGGGAAGCCCAAAAGCTGTCAAAGAAATCATTAAAAGGCATGGGCCGCATGGAGCCAAATATGTTAATGGCATGGAAATAAACCCAGCGAGCAGTGGCCTGCTCGCATCCATACTCATAAAGCCCATCCCCCCCCACCCCACCCCTTCTTCTCCCCACTCCTCCTGAGATAGCTGGAGCCAACATATGTTGGGCATAAATGAACGTGCATTCGGGCGGACGACCTTGGATTCCAACAGACAACGCTCGCAGCTGGCAGCGTTAAACTTCACCTTTCCCCCAGGCGGCCTTTGAACTAGGACGTGATTCTAATTGACACATTTAACAGGGGTCGAGCAGAAGGCATCAGCTCAGACACGTTTAATCAATCAGCGAGTGATCATCAAGCAGATGGACGAAAGAAACTTGTTGATGGATCAGTCATTACGGGGAGGGGGCTAGGGGGGTGTGGTGGAGGGCGGGGGGTAGCTGTGACGCTGGCGTCCCTGCAGTCTGGCAGAGCTCTCCCAGGAGACAGAACTACATTGTCACTATTTTCATGTTTCATTAGACTAAAAGCTGCTGGGCTGTTCGGTGCTCGACTGTTCGAAGGACTGAAAATATGGACTCTGAATGACTGGACCCGAGCGGAGACGACTCTACAGTGCATCTGGTTTTCCAAGTCTAATTACTGTAATTCAATTACAGATCTTTTCCTGGTCAAAGAATGTTAGACTACATTAGACTCAACCCACCGTGCCAGTTTCTAAATCAGTGCTTTCACAGAGCATGCTGTGGATGGTAGCCGGGTAGATGATACACAATCTCTAAACAGGAAAGCAGTTCCTTGTGGATATTTTGTCTTTCAGTATTGTCAGAGGCTACAATCCAAAAGAGTCCATTTACTTTGACATGTAACCACTTGCATATTTGAGCCATTATCTATGACTGGGGTGGCAGGACACAATTCCGCTTTATGATTCTCAAAACACATTTGTCTCAATCTGCATGAGTTTGAGAAATTCATTCAAATCGTTGGGTGGTCAGCAGTGCACACAAACAGACTATAGAAAGTAGGAGAAAAAAACACAGTGTGGCACAGAAAACAGATTTGCGGTATCATGTACGTGCCTGAAATACAATGTGTGCACATGACAGGCCTGCTGTTGCAATCACTAGATATTCGTCCCTCCTCACATCTCTCCTCTGCATCATAAACACATTCTTCTACGGCCTGCAATTTTCCCCCCAGTCACATTTCCACCTAGTTGAGGGCTAAACACACACACACACACACACATACACACACACACACACACACACACACACACACACACACACACACACACACACACACACACACACACACATGCGCGTGCACACACACACACACAAACATACACACACACACACACACACACATACTGTACATACACACGCACATGCACACACGCAAACACACACACACACACACACACACACACACACACACACACACACGCACGCACACACACGCACACACACACACTTCCACCTACAGTAGTTGAGAGCTACACACACACACACACACACACACACACACACACGCACACACACACACACACACACACACACACACACACACACACACAATAACCACACACACCTCCCTCCTTGAGTCCATCCTTCAGTCGGGGCTGATTTTGCAGGCCTGGCCCATGATTGCTGAAGTGAGGCAAGAATTAAACAGGAGAAGCAAAGTAAAGGTCACCAGCAGTGATGAACTTCTCAGGTCAGGTAGCATCAAATTGAACATTGATCACCCCCGGAGAATGGATCAATCCTATTAGGCCGACGTCTACTCTTAATACACCCATTTGTCTATGGTACAGAGCCTCTCTGATGTCAGTTAACTGAGAATAATACCACCCACGGATGTGTGTACACCAATTGTCCGGCAGTAAATGAAGCTTGCAGACACACTTGCTTTTCTTTTTTCTTTTCCTTTTTTCTCTTTTTTTCTTTCCATTCACACCACCACGCACCCTACCAGACACACACAAACCATTCGCGGCTCACCATTTCTAAGGGTTAGTGGGGCCTTAAGTGCTGCATTTGGATTCCTTCCACTCTGCAAAAGGTTTGGCAGATAAATATTTTATTTTGCGTTTAATTGCAGTTTATGGCCTGAAGCGGATCACTAGACAAACTCTAATATGATTTCTAATGGTTATTGTCTCTCTGTATTCATTTATATGTGTACATACAGTATAATAAAATAAAATAAATACATACTTTATTTTTTTCTTACATGCTTTTGTGAACATCTGGTGCAGCAAGAGGCACAGAGATGCAAACAGCAGCACCCATGGGACCCTGTTCTCTCCCCCCTCCTCTCTTGTTCCAGATGATATATGTCCTTGGAGCCCATACGATTATGACAATACAGCTGTGATGGTGCATCGTGGGTAGCTGAAGAGTGGCATGTTTACAGTAAAGAACAGACGAGGCAGAGCTATTAGCCCCCTATGGTGCTATTTGAGTTCTGCTCCCCGATCCCACTCTTTGCTGCCTTTCGCTTGTCTAACTGTGACCCTGAGGGGACACCTATGAGCCTATAGGGGCCAAGGGGAGGGGAGGATGAGGGAGAAAGAGGGAGAGGGAGGAGGGTGGGTTCCCATGGTGAGGCCTGGAAGCTATGGAAGCTCTGGGGTCCACTGGGGGAGACAGTGGCCTTGACTTTATCTGCTGTATGTTTTTGGAGTGCTGCATTCATCAACTGAGCGAACTATGACTCTCTGTTTGTTATTTACTGAAGCCAGGGAGGAAGTGAGAGTGTGAAAGAGAGATGGAGAGGAGGTGAGGGACAGAGTCGGGGTGGGAGGGTGGTGGATCGTGATGTATAGATCCAAGAAAGAAGCCCAACACACACACTCTCAGAGCATCCAACAGTATCCTTCAGAACAATCGACTGACCAGATGGAGAAAAAGAACCCCCTCTCCCCAACACACACACACACGCACACGCACACACACACACACACACACACACACACACACACACACACACACACACACACACACACACACACACACACACACACACTGCACCAGCCAAGGACCTTTTCAGTCAAAGTCAGAACATCTCCTGCAGGTGCACAGCTAGAGACTTGCATCACAAGGAATACATCCAATCAAAAAGCTGAATTGATTTGTGGATGCGCACAGAGTGTTGCCCCATCTCCATGCGCCATGAGGTGGAAATCAGAGCATTGAAACAGATATCATGTTCAATTAATCTCTGCAGATTACAGTCGGAGGGGAGAGCTGCCACGATGCTAGCCGCCGCGCTACGCTACGTTGGAGCTTTTGACTTTGAGCAGAAACAGCAGTCTCCCTCCGCCTTCTCCTTACTCTTCCTCCTCCTCCTCCTCTTCCTTCCCTCCGTTTGCGATGGGCTAATAGCCGAGTTTATGTATTCCCCGCGTCTCCAGCCCGAGACGTTTCTCTCACATTATGTTCCAAGTTATCGCTTTCAGACTAAATTTGCCAGTTGACATTTTGGACCCTCCGCCAACAGGACTTCATGGCTTGAGAAGGAGAAGGAGATGGAAGGGTGAGGGTGAGGGTGGAGGAGGGAGAGAAAATTCCCCTGAGCGATACTTTCATCAGCAAACTGTCTGTCTTGACCTTCCCGCCGCTCCTCAAACAATCGTGGCTGGCGCGAGGAACATGGGTAAACTCGTCGCTCCCCAATCTCTCGGCTATCAAAAGATACACGGATGCAATTTCTCTGCCCGCTACGTGCCAACTGGAGAGGTGGTGGTATGCGCGCGCGTGTGTGTGTGTGTTTGTGTGTGTGTCTGATTGTGTGAGTGTTTGTGCGGATGTGTGCCCGCAGGGGAAACTGGCATCAGGTACAGCTTTCTCCCCCGTTGCCCATCTTCCTGTCGTCGCTGCTGCCAACGCCGTTTGCCGTTCGCCGTTCGCCGTCGCCCCGACACAACCACCCCCATTTTTCCATCACCGCCACTGCCCACCACCACCACCGCCGCCGTCGCCGCCGTCGCTGCTGCCCGACCGTGACTCTCCAGCTTCTCGAGGCCGCTGATCGCCTCTACCACTGACAGCCCACATGGGAGCGGGCCCGAGTCGTGGAGGCGAGAACATCTGCGCGTGGCATATGGAGCCGGCATGGAAGAGAGGGGCTGGGGCCACGCCGTGGGACCCCAATCTCGGTGATGGATGCCGGGCTTTCCGTGGCGGCCCTGCTGGGGCCTATTGCGCGCCTATGCTAGCGAGAGGAAGGGAAGGGGAAGCGACTGAGGAGAGATTGCAAAGGAGAGAGCCAGACAAAGAAAACGAGAGAACAGGAGAGATGGAGAATGAGAGAAAAGAGTGCAGGAGAAAAGAGAGGGAGGTAGAGACACGGAAAGACAGGAACATAGATAGAGAGACAGAGAAAGAGAGAGAAGCAAGGCCTCATAGCTCGTTTGTGTTTACATCTGAAATTACGCAGCATCTCATTCCTCTACACCACAAGAACAGGCAGGAGACCACCCGCCCACTCTTCTCCCTGAAACGGTGCAGGGGAACCGCAGTGATCTTCTGACGCAGACACTTCAGTGTCACACTCTTCCCCCTCCGGCAAAGTTGAAGAGTTTAGTCTCTTACACTTTTTGCTACTCTGTGTTTATATAAATGTATATATATATATATATATATATATATATAGCTCACTCTGCATCATAAGAGTGTATCCAGAGTCTGTGTTTATATAAATGTGTATTGAGAGAAAGTGGAATAGAACATTATGCCCAATATTCCAATATGTGGTTTAATGTTCTGCATTTCTCATTAGTGGGTCACTTTGATACTAAAAGTATGATTCTATGTAATGACTGTATGATATCTGTACTGTCCCTGTGTATATCTGTGTGTGACTATGTATTTAGAGATAAGCGGGAATATTATGACTTTGCAGTGTTTTACTGTTCTGCATGGCTGAGTCAGTAGCTATCTGCTCCGGATTGCCAGGTTGCCACTAATCAGAGTCTGATTCAGTGTAGTCCACATGAGATGGGATGACCAACGACATCTCCCGTCAGCCTGGAAGGATACTTAAACCCTAACTATTTCCTTGTCTAGTTAGAGCAGCTGATGGATCTTTAGGTGAAGTCATGCTGTCTCTCCCTTGATGCGCATCATTGTAAATAAACTCTGTTCCTGATTTTTCATACTATTGGTCTGACTGGGTCTCTATTAAATCTATGGTATCAAAAACCATCACTATATATATATATATATATATATATATATATATATATATATAGCTCACTCTGCATCATAAGAGTGTATCTCTTATGAGTCTGAAGCTGCAAGAGTACAGTACTCTGCACTCACTAGTGTCTCCATGACAAACCCCTTGCTCCTCACTGACTTGCCGCCATAAACAAGCGAACGAACGCCGTTGGAGAAAGGAGATCATTTGCATGTTGTAGCTTTTTACGCCCACATTAAATGCCATCAGCGGCTACAGGCGAGGAGGGAAGGAACAATTTATCAGAGGCCCTATGCCGAAGCCACAACCCCAACCACATGAGTTTATGAGGAGCCGGGACTGAAGAGATTTGGAGATGGCGATGGTGACCCGTCAGAACATTTATCCAGATATTATTTTTTGTATTTATTTTTTTTACAGTGAGGTTGGAGGGGATAAAAACAGAGAGAATACTGTTTAAAGACAGTTCTCTGCCTTATGGGTAGAGAGGGGGGAAATCATCATCACATAGAGCATGGAGCACATTCCCAATACCTGCCTGCAGAGTGCATGAATTAGCATTGATAATGAGCTCCCTCATGAGCTCTAAACACACATAAACCGAGTACTCACGCATCACACACAAACACTACACAAATCAGCTATACACTGTT
>NW_027468689.1:15368398-15375898 GCF_046254945.1 Alosa pseudoharengus | reverse complement strand
TCACAACCTCACACTAGCAACAACCTGGGGGGGAGGGGGGTTCCTCGTCAATTACAAGTGCCTCTTTCATCGGTGTAAGCAAAACAGGCCGAGGGGTTCGACTTGGGCTTGTAACCAGGGCAACATCAATTGATGCAGATCAATATTAGATTCAATTAAGAAGTGCTACAAGTCCAAACAGAATGCTCAGCTACTTAGAGTGTCAAAGAGTAAAATTTCCAACCTCTTCGGATTCAGGATGCTATTAGGTTTCACAAACACTTGTTTCTGGAGAGCAAAGAGGTACTTTAGTCTAAGGATAATCCGTACATTATCTCCACCATGTGTTCGTGCTGTATCGTTTACTAAACTCACAACATCATGCCAATCCAGTAATACGCAGAGTAAAAATATGCAAATAGGTTATGTAACAAGTACTGTTTAAACATACAGTACAACACATGAAATATTTAAATGAGTGAATCACAAAAAAGCATAAAAGACTCCTAGGAATGGCACACACTAAGATCTGTAGCTGGGAAAAATCACACTCAAGTTAAAAAGGCAGGCTGAGAGTTGGGAGAGAAGAAGAGAGAGAAGAGAGACACAGAGAGAGAGAGAGAGAGAGAGAGAGAGAGAGAGAGAGACAGAGAGAGAGACCAAAGAGGGGAAGCATACATAAATAAATATATAAATAAATACCAATTAAAATGAAGAGTGCACAAACAAAAATATGGCCGTGCACATCGAGGGCCTGGCTCTCTCGGGTGGGGTTAAAAAGTGTCTTTGAAGTGTTGCGCGTCTTATCTGCCCTAAACAGATCCTCCTTGTGCTGACAAGGGCCGCCCAACGTCTTCGCCACAGGTCCCCGGGCTAATCTAAGAGTGGCCAGGCCCCAGGAATACCTGCCCCCCCCCCCCCCCACCCCCCTTCCAACTCCCCCTCTCCCCACATCCCCCGGTCCCATCTGGCCCAGGACCAGAGCCATGTCACTGGATCCAAACCCCCAGCAGCCGCCGAGGATAAGCCAAGGCAGAAAAGGGAACTAGCGAGCAGAGCGGAGCGGGCGCGCTATCAGCAGCCAGGACCCCGGCAAGGACGCAGCCGAGGGGAAGGGGAGGCAAGGCGGGGACGAAGGGACGCGACACAGGACGATTCAGGTGACTGACAAAGGGCAGAGGTGGAGGAGGTGGAGGTCGGGTGAGTGGAGAGGGCTGGCAGTGGGAGACGCTGGTGGGGAAAGCTTGAAAGATGGAGAGAGGGGGTGACAGAGGTGGAGAGGGGGATGAGGAAAGAGGGGGTGAGTGATGGCAGTGAGAGAGAAAAGGAGAGTGACATAGGGCAGAGCAGAAGTCAAGGGAGAAGGGGAGTAGAGGTGAGAGACGGAGGCATAGAAATAAAAGAGGGAGAAAGAGAAAGGGAGAGAGACAGGGAGGCAGAGAGAATGGCAGGGGTGAGACTTACTACTTTTGCCTTTGTTCTGCTTACTAATTATTCTTTATTTTTAAATGATTTTACCTTGTTTTATGTTTCCTTTTTATTATGATCTTTACCTTTTAACTATTCTTTGACTATATTGCCCTTCTATGCTTTTATTTGTTATTATTGTTTGGTTTTGTTTATGTAAAGCACATTGAATGACCTCTGTGTATGAAATGCGCTATATAAATAAACTTGACTTGACTTGACTTAACAACAGACAGACAGAAAAGTTTGCCGTGGCAAAGCCAGCCAGAGACAGACAGATAGACAGACAGACATACAGTAGGGGCCATCGGACAGTAAGCAAGCTTTGAGCCTTTCAGGCCGGCCACCACTGCCCATTCCTGCTGATGCAGGCGAGGAAATGGCCCAGGTCCATCTGACCATCATTAAAATCTTAACATGGAGGGTCAGTCTGACCCACTCTCTCTCTCTCTCTTTCTCTCCTTCCTTTTCTCTCCCTCTCTCTCTCCCCCTCTTGCCCTCCTTCACCCCCCCTCTCTCTATATTTCTCTCTTTCCCTCCTTCACCCCCCCTCTCTCTATATTTCTCTCTTTCTCTCCTTCATTTTCTCTCCCTCTCTCTCTCTCCCCCTCTCGCCCTCCTTCACCCCCCCTCCTCTCTCTCTCTCTCTCCTTCACCCCCCCCTCCCCTCTCTCTCTCTTTTCCTCTCACTCTTCCCTCTCTCTCACACACAGACTCATTGGGCCTCTGAGGATCCCCCCTCAGCCTTGGCCTGGCCGCTCTTCTTTTGTCAGCACTTTCATAAATAATACAGGGGGCGCGGAGAGGCTCCGGGAGCACCAGCCTCTGCTCTCGGTGCTCCACCTCGCTCCCGCTCCGCTTACATTTCATTATTCCTTGTTAACCCGCATGTATGAGACACCAACAATGTCCCCATTGCCCTCATTTCCACCACCGCCACCACCACCGCCACCACCGCCACCACCGCCACCGTCACCACCACCACCACCATCGCCACCACCACCGCCGCCACCACCACCACCGCCACCACCGCCACCGCCACCACCACCGTCACCACCACCACCACCATCGCCACCACCACCACCACCACCGCCACCGCCACCGTCACCACCACCACCGCCACCGCCACCGTCACCACCACCACCACCATCGCCACCACCACCGCCACCACCACCACCGCCACCACCGCCACCGCCACCACCACCACCTTCATACCAGGACTATGGGGTTAAGCAGCTTTCAGTCTCGCAACTAAGTACAGTATTAGTCAGTTAATGGTCATGTCTGGGAAATTGTGCATTTGTTTTTGTTTTTAGAATGTATTTGTTTTCCTTGTTGGCTTGTGTGCTTGCGCGTTCCTTGTTCCTGTGCTCGTATTAAAATAGACACAGGACATTTTCATTAATGTCCCCATATTAAACAATTTATCTGTAGACAACCAACAGACATTTCCATAATAAACACAAATGCAGACATGGAAATGGAGATATGAAAAAAAAAGCCAAGAAATCTGCCAGTCAAGCTAGCATAAGTGGGTGATGATGATGACTGATGTCTCTTATCCTATCTCCCCTCCCACTTCCATGTGTGTCCCAACCCTTCAGCTGTCTTATTTTTTGACTGACATGCTGCAGACCCAATCCCTGAGTCTGAGCTTGTGAGTGGTGAAAGGTTGCGGTGCGCCAAGAAACTCAGAGGGGAAATATGTCTTTAATGTCGTCCAGGCTGTTCAGTCAGCAGCAGCGAAGCCTGGCTTACGTAAACCCTTACGGGACACATGTCCACATCCAGATATGCCTTTGAGCACATTTCAAACCAAAACAAAATGAGCTTCGGACTGGCTCTACATCAGAAGGGGATCCATCAGAGAGTCAGGCACTATCTGGACGAATGCACTCACCCCTGACCGCTGAAGAGTCCAGGTCTCTGGAGTCGTGACCACATCTTGTAACCGCTACACCAAAGCATCAGGCAATCTGATGTAGATAGCACAACACACATTGGTACTCAACCGCAGTGATGGTTTCCATCAGAGCCAACCACTGATGGCCTCTCAGTGGTATGAAACTGAGAAGGTTGTAGGATAGGAGCCATCAATGAATACTATATGCAATTGTGCATATGGTAAAATTCACATTCAAGCTGTTCATGCAGTGCAGTATAGACTACTTTCTACTGTTAAAGGGACACCAGGCAACGTTTTCGTGTTAATTACTCATCTTAGTAAGTCGGTATATGGTTAAATGACTCGTTACAGGGCGAATGAAGACTCTCTCGCCCGCCCCTACTGCCTGTAGGAAGAATATCCCGCTTGCAAGTTCAGTGTATCCTACCCGCCGACCGAAACAGGCAGGTTAACGAAACACTAGAGATTGTTGCAAACGTGTGTATAATGGCAGAGCCGGCGAAAAAGTAACGAAAACCCTTGACAGAAGACGCAAAGAAAAGGAAAAGAGCTTCAGACCGAGCGAGGGGGAGTTTCGTAGAGAAAAAGCTTCAGGCTTGCCTGGTGTCCCTTTAATGAGCCACCCTATTCAGAGCATTTCTTGTATGTAAGGGATAATAGACGGCGCAGCGTTCGGGTATCAGACAAATAATGCACGTTCCAGGTGCACGGTAATGCGGCCACGGCGTGAAGCAAAGTAACTTTATCGCATAAGCATTCCAGTTCAATATAACAATCCTGTACCTTATCGAGGCTATTCCAAGTATGTGGTTAAGTGACAAACCTGGGTAAGTTAACTCAGTGGTAAACATTCTAATAGAAGAGCTTCATGGCTTCATTCTCCTAACAAAACAATGCCATTTTTTTTACCACTTACTCTAAACTTACCCAGGTTTGTCACTAAACCACGTACTTGGAATACCCCCACCATCATTATCATCAATTAACACACAACAATGACTGCAACGTTTTCATTTCTGTTCTTGCCCATTGTCCTATTGTGAACAGCATCAACATACCAAAAATGACAATAGCATGACCTGCTTTCAGCAGCACTTCAGGGGCCACAGCTCTCCTCTCCACTCAGGCTGAGCTTTTAATTAACTTAATTGAAGTGATTATTCACATAAGTGAGTGTCATTAAGAGCAGGTGCTGATTTAAACCACAAATAAAAAACACCTGATCATTTCCCCGGGGACAAACTGGTTGGCTCCAACCAGTAGCCCCAGTCCGCCGAGTCGAGTGTTACCTTACTATTAAAAGGAAATCAATTACTTAAATCAACCTGAATATATTCCATCACTTAAACTAATGACTTCAGCCAGATGTGGAATAAATAACGAGGGGCCATAAAACCTCAAAAAACGAACTTGTGTCCAATAAACACAGAAGTGCCTTAGTTCTGCGATCAACAGGCATTTCATTAAGCAAATAAAGTCATAAGGTTCAGTGGAATGTGCCAAAATGACAAATATTTATGAGAAAAATATATTACATGTATAACAAATACTATATATTGCACAAAAAATATTTTGTAAGGTCTTCCATCCTTAAAAAGGGGCAAGTGCTCTTAAACTGTAAAACACACACACACGCACACACACACACACACACACACACACACACACACAAAACACTGGCATGGCAAAAAATCACTGAGGTAAGCAACCACTCAACAATCCACTGATTATTATCATTTCATGGAGTGTATTATCGGTTTGCACAACCTGCAGAAATGCCAGAGTGTCTCCATGCATCCTCCACCTTCCCACTGTCACCTTGGCCTGCGCTGGGAGGGCATCTCCAAACGACGTCCTAACTGGGCTCTTAAAAGACTGGAGACCAGGAGGGATGAGCTCCATTGCCCGAGAGGATGATGGATTCCCTTGGGGGGAAGCGCTGGGTTGACAAGAGGGAGAAGAAATGGGAGGAAAAACGCTCTCATCTCAATGGGAGGGGAGAAAGATGGCTGCTGATAGCGGCGGAAAGAGAGTCACTCAATGTATATCGCCTGGCTGTTGACTGTTCAAAGAGCAGCTCAAGGGTTTCTATGGCAGATGGATTCCCACGGTCCCAAGGGAGACAACCTATTTCTCATAATAATTCCTTTCTGCTCTGGAAAGCTTAAATAGTTCATCCACAAAAAAAGAAGAAAAAAACGATGTTTTTATTTAATCACAATTCAGTGGGCTTTTGTTAACACTCATAAAATAACAAACTCATTTGTTGAAGGAGCAAATTCAGGATACAGTTATCTGATAGGTTTCCATTTCATGTGAAATGGCTATAAAGAAGGCAGATGGGTGTTTAGCTATTTCGCTCACAGAGTATCTCTTGTAGAGAGAAATAATCACAAAAGCAAATTGAAAGACAAATTATAAGTAGCACTCTCTCTGTTGTGTTTTGTGTTGATGGCTTATTAGGCTCTGTGCAGTGGAGGATGCCGTCACAAGGCCCCTATATATACAAAATGATTTATTTCATGAAAGTAATTGACGTCTTGAGAAATAAATGGACCTGTTTGAACTCAATGAATCTGTGAAATGAACATGTTTGGGAAAACTCAATTTAATTACATTAATGGCACAAAACAAATACAAGAAAGGTAACGTAGCATTCCCCAACCATTTATTCCCTAATAAAATTAGACTCTACAATAAACTTCCCCCTGCAAACAAAAGACACAAATAAACCCTGTCTCTCCGCGACGGATTTCAAACAGTATTTAGAATTCAATGCATCGCATGGAAACTGGCTCAGATAGATCCAGAATGGTATCACCCGCACAGCAAACCACTCAACCGATTCCCCTCCTTTTCCCCACAATCTCTTCTCTAATAACGCTCTCTTCTTTGCCCTGTGTGTGCCCTCTCCCTCTCTCCCTTTCTCTCTCCCTCCCTCCCCCTTACTCTGCATCCATCTTTTCTTCTTCCCCTCCCCTGCGTGGTGTCACCCTCGGTAGACGAGATCTGAGATGCGAGAGCGAACGCGGGCGGGCCCCGCTGGCACTGCTTGTGACAGTTCCACCAGCGGCTGAACTTCTGAGGGAGGAGAAAGAAAATCCCAGTTTTCCCAGACCCGCACAATAAGGTGTCACCTGTGGGTCAGTGTCCATTTAAGAGCATAATGTGCCATTCATGCTCTCACCGGTATTAACCAAACGAGCTCTAGGAGCTCATTGTTCCACAGCTCAGGGAAACGAGGTGGGAAGAAAAGAGAGAAGAGAATGAAAAGAAAGAAAGAAAGAAAGAAAGAAAGAAAGAAAGACAGACAGCTTGATAGAGAGGTGTGAGAGAAACAAGGCTACCAGCGGTCAATGAAGGAGGAGGCATGTAGTTAAATGGAGATATTCAATTTCTCTACAGGAGCGGGACTATTGTCAAAATGTCGTCACTGTTGCAACAACGAGGCCCAAGAGGCTATCAGCGAGGAGAGCACAAATGTGGGTTGTCAGGGTGAGATCTACACAGTGGCCAGTGCGCACCGTGACGCTGGTAGAGTGGACCGGTGACATGGTAATGCACTTGGACAAATGGCAATCTCTCACCAGCAGTCCCTCACACAGCTTGACCTACCCCCCACAACACACACACACACACACACACACACACACACACACACACACACACACACACACACACACACACTCACAGCAGAGTCCAGCGCAGAACAACACGCCATTAAGAAAGATCTGTCTCTCAGAGAGCAGACACTCAGGACGGGAGAACTTGTCCGCTCACATCGGTCCGCAGCCTGCCCATCCGTCCAAGCGGCCATCCATTATGGATGAAGCGCTTTTGCATTATCTCTACCAAAGTCTGCTCGGGCCATCCAAAGGAGGGCAGGGGCAGGTGTCGGCCTCGAGCTCCGCACGCCTTTCGGGTCGATCGTTTTTCGCCGCTGCGTGGGTTGCGGCTGGGGTTAAGGGAAGACAAGGGAGATTGTTGACCCCACACCCACAACCTTGCCCATTACTGCGCGGAGCTCTGCTGCTGCCGCTGATGCTGCTTCTCGCCACCGAGAAGGCGACTGTTATGATACACACGGAAAGCTGAGACATGAAACTTTAATGCGGCGATCGATCGGAGCGCGAGGCTGATCGTTCGTC
>NW_027468689.1:15355898-15363398 GCF_046254945.1 Alosa pseudoharengus | reverse complement strand
GAGTGCTGATGTGGCACAAACAACGTACGCTGTGACTTCCGCAGATACATCACCAGGGACATTACACAAAACACTCCAAACGGATTTCTTTTATGAAGCTTTTTCCCCTGCACTATCCTCTTTTCCTTCACTATAGACTCTAAATTGCAGTTTATTCAGAAAATATGAAATCCAAGCCCATTAGCAGTGAGCATCTGAGGCAATATGGAGGCTCTTCCCAAACGAAATTTGAAAATAAATAAATAAAACATGTATGAGATCTCATCTCTCCAGTGTATCCACGGAGTCTTTATTCCACAGTTTCGGAGAGATTTTAGGATGAGCGTAGCGGATTCAATTATTTAGCAGCTCATGTCATTCGCTCCTTGCTGTGAGAGGCTAACGCGGTTGCGGGCGAAATCAACCTCACCTTGCTTGCTGGCTTATTTGGGGGATTTCAAATGTTTGTTTTAGACAATTAATTACACCCTTCAATTCTGCTAATTTCTTTGTTTTGTGTTGTTTTCGATCCATGACACCCCCCCCCCCCTTTCCCCACCCCTCCTCCACCTACCACTCTCTCTCTCATTTCAATTCAATTCAATTCAAGGTTGCTTTATTAGCATGACTGTAAGTAAGCCAAAGCACAATTACAACACCATAACAATTAGAACATTAACAGCATTACAGGAAACAGTAACATGGAAAATTGTGTGTATACCCTCACTTTCTCTCTCTTTTTCCACACACACACACAAACACACACACACACACACACACACACACACACACACACACATATGCATGTGATCACACACACACACACACACACACACACACACACACACACACACACACACACACACACACACACACACACACACACACACACACACACACACAGGCAGCATACACATTATAATACATTGGATTAATTACAGACATTAGGTCGGGCATTGTGGCAAAGTGTCCGACTCACTGTCCCTCATGTCGTGACAAGCTGTAACATATTTTGCAGCCAGCGGAGCAGTCAATCCTTCTCCTAGCAGGTGGGCCAATTTATCACAGTCTTTAAGGAAGCTAAAATTTGGAATTTTATTTGAGAATTGTAAAAAATATCTTTTTCTAATCTGTTCAAACTTTGGACAGTATAGGAGAAAGTGCATCTCTGTTTCAACCTCACCAGTCATACAGTGACCACAGAGCCGCTGCTCTTTGGGAAGCCATGATTTTTTGTACCGGCCTTTCTCTATGGCAAGGCTGTGGTCACTTAGCCTGTACTTGGTAAGAATCTGTCTCTGCTTTGTATCTCTGACGGTGGAGAGGTACTCTGCCAATTCATAATCTCGTTTTAGTGACAAGCAGGCTCGGACTGGTAATCTGTACAACCGGCCAAATGCCCGGTGGGCCAGTCCACATGTGGGCTGGTGACCTCCGGGATTTTTTTTTTTAAAAAGTTATTTAGCCTATTTGCGGCCCGTCATGTAGACCAAGGCCTAGCCTATAAATGCAGTTGCATCCATTTGGATTCGGGGGTGACAGGTCAATCATTTTGGCCTCTTCATGACAGGTTCAGAGTGTGTTACGATCGCGCCCCCCTGCCCCGCCCCTCAAATGGATTTGTCCAAGCAGCCGCTTGGTTTGTGGGGAAATATAGCCTAGTACTAGTCCATGCTGGTAGCCTAGGCTATATAAGTGCCCTCCGCTGGCTGGTGTTAAAGGAACCGTATGTAAGAAATGTATTTCAATTAATCATAAAATGGCCCTGATATATCACTAGACATTAAGAAATCATGTTCATTTCAAATGTTTATATCACTGACAACAGTAGTCCGGCCAGGATATTGTCATTTAAAAAGTGAAGTTGCAGCCCTCAACTGATGTTGATGTTGTGTTTTGTCATGTCATGTTGTGTTTTGGCCTGATGCGCCACCCTCCACCTATCTACTAATCACAAAGTCAGTAGTGTTTCGCCATCCGGGTTGGCAACCTCGAGTCAGGGGGGAGGGGGAGGGGATACACCGCTCTACAGTAATTTGAAAGTGATTGCAGTACCATTTTTGGCCACAATCTTACATATGGTTCCTTTAACATAATCGCAGTATGACCGTAAACAGCAATCGTGTCTAGTTTTATTCCATAAATATATTGTTTTTATAGACGTTAGTTGCACGCGCTACCAAGAGCTTCCATTTACTGCACCATGTAGGCTACTGTAGTGCGGTTTGTCTGTCAACATAAAAAAAACTCCGGGTAGCCTACAATTTTCGCACAACTTGGTGGAAAAGTGTAGCACAGGTTAAAGAAAACCTATTCATGTTTGGACTCAAAAGGAACTTCAAAGTATTTCCCATATAGTAGCCTTTTAGCTCACAACGACAGTGAAAGTGAAACGTGGAAAGTGAAAGTCTCTCCACCAAGTTTTACATTAGATGCACAATCAATCGCGAGTCGATGCACGTAAAAAGTATCAACTGGTAGGTTAGTAACAAAGGTAGCCTAATTTTGCAAAATGTGATGATGGCACACAAACTTGGGCAAAAACGTTTAGTAGGCTATACACTTGTGGTGATAGCCTACAGTTAATGTGAATCGCTGACTATAACCAAAGTAAAGCAGAAGATTTGTACCAAATAGGCCTAAAGGCTGTGGTTGTGTTTCTACAACATGTTGGCACAAATCGTAATTTCTGTCAACTATGATGATCTCCATGCATGTTCAGTAGCCTATATTTTTCATTTAGTCAAGCAGTGACATGTGGTTTAATGCATGGGGTAACATGACGTGAGACAGACAGAAGATGAGCCTGTCTTTAGTAGCCTATCCCTGAATCCTGTCCATCTCAAATCACTTTAAAATTGTGTGATTAGCATAGCAACCAGAATTGTAAAAAAAAAAAATCCCGGAGAGACCCCCACACCCCCCCCCCCCCCCCGGACCCCGTGTTATTGATTATGATAACCTATAGGTCCAAATCTAAATGGGTTCAGTTTATGAAGTGTTGCTACAGAATGATACTGTGTGTTTGTTATTTATGGGGGGGGGGTTGTCGGTTCAGTGGTGGGCCGGTCCAGGAGAAAATTGCCAGGGCCGAATTTTGTTCCCAGTCCGACCCTGGTGACAAGTAACATTCTAATTTGGATTGTGATTTTGTTTGATCATCCCAATGTTCCAGATACTTATTCTTACTTTGATTCATAATTTGTTTTACTTTGATCTGATTTTGAAAAGCAGTGCTGGTCTGAGATCGATGGGTTAGAGTATTAGTTAACTTCAGAACCAACTGGCAAAGGGGACTGGTTTTAGGGCTGACCTCTTGGGTTTTGTATGCTTGAAACTGTATGGTGTTCTCGTCACTAGAATTTAGGTGGATCCAGAATTTCTTTTTTGTATATTTAATGCCAATGGGAATCTGCCTAATTCTGCCCTGCATGCATTTGTTGGTGTTTTCCTTTGGACTCTAAGAATGTTTCTAATAAATTCTGCATGTAGGGATTCAGTGGGATATTTGTCTCATCTAGTGTAGTCTAGCTTGCTGAGTGGACCCCATACCTCGCATCCATATAATGCAATTGGCATTATTACACTGTCAAATATTTTGCACCAGATTTTAATTGGGATTTGTATTTTATGGAAATTTCTTTTGATGGCATAGAGAGCTCTACGAGCTTTATCTTTTAGCGCATTTACTGCAAGGTCAAAGCTTCCTGAGGCACTGAGTTTCAGGCCTAGATAATCATAACATAAAGAATGCTCTAGAGCGGTGTTTCCTAGAGTGAAAAGGTGTCTGCCTGCCTGAGATCTTGCTTTCTTTTGGAATATTACAATCTTTGTTTTGTCCAAATTGACTGTCAGGGCCCAGTTCTGACAGAATTGCTCTAGCAGATCTAGGTGCTGCTGTAGTCCTTGTTCTGAGGGTGACAGCAGCACCAGGTCATCTGCAAAAAGCAGAAATTTAACTTCTGTATTGTTTAGGGTGAGTCCAGGTGCTGTAGATTGTTCCAATACCACCACTAACTCATTGATGTAGATATTGAACAGAGTTGGACTCAAGCTACAGCCCTGTCTCACCCCACGCCCCTGAGTGAAGAATTCTGTTCTGCTGTTGTCAATTTTTACAGCATTTTTATTGTCCATATAAATAGATTTGATTAAATCATAGGTTTTGCCCCCTACACCGCTTTGTAAAATTTTGTAAAATAATCCATTGTGCCAAATTTTCTTTTGTTTTCCTTTTAAAACATGGGTGTTGATTAGGGTGTGTAGGGTGTAAATGTGGTCAGTGGTTCTATGTTTTGGCAAGAATCTAATCTGACCTTTACTCAAGACATTGTGCTTGATAAGGAAGGCCTGTATACGGGCGTTTAGAATACAGCAGAAAACCTTCCCCAGGTTACTGTTCACACAGATGCCTCGGTAGTTATTGGGGTCGAATTTCCAGATCTCAGGAAAGCAGCCAGCTTGGAGAACAAGGTTAAATAGTTTTAAGATTACCCTGTGCAGCTCAGGGGTGCTATGTTTCAGCATCTCTGTTTTTATATTGTCAGGTCCACATGCTTTTTTAGGTTTGAGTTTCAGGATTGCTTCTGCTAATTCTTCAGATGTGATTTCGTAATCAAGGGGGGTTTCATTGTCTTTAATGACTTCTTCAAGCAGGTGTAATTTTTCCATTATAATTTGTTGGCCAGTAGTGAGGTTATCGGGAGGGATTTTCTCATAGAGTTGCATGAAATAATTCCTCCATGTTTCTCCATCTTTTAGGGGTAGCTCTGGGTTTTGTTTGGGATTCAGGGTGTTCCACTTTTCCCAAAACTGATTTTGGTTGATGGAGCTTTCAATTTCATCTAGTGTTGCATTATATAGATTTTGTTTTTTCTTTTGAATCATTTGCTTATATTCTTTGAGTTTTTTACAGTAATTTTCTCTCATCTCTGGATTGTTTGGTTGCCTGTGTTTTTGATTTGATAGTTGTCTGAGATTTTTCCTCATCATATCACACTCCTTATCAAACCATTGCTCTTTGTGGACTTTATTTTTGGGTTTGGAATTACCTCTTGAGAGGTTTGCTTTATGTGCAATTATGTGGTAAAGTTAATT
Source organism: Alosa pseudoharengus (assembly GCF_046254945.1). Taxonomy (NCBI): domain Eukaryota; kingdom Metazoa; phylum Chordata; class Actinopteri; order Clupeiformes; family Clupeidae; genus Alosa; species Alosa pseudoharengus. Next base: position 15,358,322 of record NW_027468689.1, on the reverse strand, counting down.
TACTTGATTTACGGCTGTTTTAACAGCTGGTGGATATGGATGAAATTGTGTTAGTAAAAAACTATTAATTTTATTAGTAATTTCAGAAGAGTTGGCTGCATTGGTGAATTCAGATGCACTGTCAGATGTCCATTTATAGGTTGGTTTGAGTTTTTTAGTATCTGTTATCTTGATTTGCATAGTTCTTTTTAGGTATACATTTATTTGACAGTGATCTGAAAGAGGAAGCTGTGGTCTTACAGTGAATGTGTTGATGGTGGAGGGGTCCATGTCAGTAATTGCATAGTCAACCACACTAGACCCAAGAGCTGAGCAGTATGTGAACCGGCCTAATGAGTCCCCTTTCATCCTACCATTAAGAAAGTACAGGCCTAGGCCTCGACAGAGATGCACTAACTCCTTACCATATTTGTTGGTGACAGAGTCGGGGTTGTGTCTTGGGTTTGCTGTGATTTCTAAGTTCGGTGATGAAATAAATTTGTTTTCTTTTGCACTGATTTGAACTATTTCATTTTCAAGGCCGGTTCTGGCATTGAAATCACCACAGAGCAGCACATTCCCCTGAGCCTGGAAATTGCTGCATTCTGTTGTCAGGTTGCTAAAAAACTCATCTTCACAGTATGGTGACTCTGCGGGTGGGGTGTAGATTGTACAAATGTACAGGTCACCTTCTTGACTTATAACCCCATTTTTTTTACTTTAACCATATACGAGTGAGATCTCTTTTTATAATGGATAAATAAGGTGACAGGTATTCCCTAAACCAAATTATAACACCCCCTGAATCTCTGCCGTGTTTGATGTTTTTGTTTTTCAAAGATGGTAGAATAATTTCTTTGTAGTCTGAGGGACAGTGTGTGTTTATATCTGCCTTACACCAAGTTTCTAAAAGAACAACAATGTCATGGGTTTTGATGTTAAGCAAAAAGTCAGGATTAAGACTCTTTGCTCCAAATGCTGATGAATAAAGCCCCTGGATGTTCCAGGAGCTTATAGAAAAATATTTAACCATGTATAAATGTGTTTGGTTTCAGAGTAGTCTAAAGAGATGTTTAAGAGGAAGGGAGAGATATATGCGACATGTGACGTGACATGCTCTGCATTCTGTAACATATTACACATTTGCATTCAGTAACATATTACACATTATACATTATACATTATACATCTCTCTCTCTCTCTCTCTCTCTCTCTCTCAGTAAATAATCTCCCTGCTTAGCCGTTCAGAAAATTCCCACAGCGTGTGTCAGCGAGAGACATTTTGTTGTGATTCCCTTTCATTTGGTGGGCGCTTTGATTGAGTAATCCCTTTCATAGTGTTCCATTACAAGGGTTCGTGGGCTAATGACTCGCAGTCATCCAGATGTTGGCAGCCTGGCTCCTTTGTCCACTCTGGGCAGCATGACCCCCCTCCCACCTCACACCACCCCACCTCACACACACACTCACACACACACACAAACAAACAAACACACACACACACACACACACACACACACACGCACACACTGCTGTGGAATCTGCAGGCCCTTCTGTGACAGTGGACAGTAAGCATTTTTTGGTCCCTTCCCCTCGACAGAAAACTCATTGGACTACTGCAGAGGTGATTCTATGCACTATGCACAAGTCCTGCACAATAGCTCCTTCTTGTGTCTGATGTAAATCACTCTGCTGTGAACAAGGCAGTGAGGTGACAGGCCTACTGTTAAAGTCAGGGGGCTGATGTAGAGGAGGACGATGTGCAGCATTGCACACCCAAATAAATAGAGCCTATTTGTGTAGCAGTTGATGTGGCTAAGCTGTTAGCCTGGGAGCAAAGCGTTTCACTCTGTAACGTATCATATTAGCCCAACGGGAGCTGCTCCTCTGTTTTCTTTTGTCTTCTCCTTTCTGCAGGTGCTTTGATCTTAGCTATTCTGTTGAAGGCTCGGGCGTGGGAAGAAAGAAAAAAAAAAAGCGGTCCTCCCCTAACCACTCTATTTAAAGAGCTTCAGTTGTGTCATGGACAATCAGCGTTCGGGGTCATTAAGCAAACATGACCGCGGGATCCTTGGTTTAGCGCGCCTGGTTGAAAACACAAACACCGGCACCAGGCCGGCTAGGGGAGGCACAGTGGACAAGGTGAGCGATGATGAAGTGCTACAGTTTCGGAATGCTTCAGACTAACACGGTGCCTGCTCAAATAACGGCTCACTCCGAGGAAATGGGTCAGCAATAAACTGAACAACATTTGAGGTTATTTCCCAATCTGCCCTTTTTTGTGTAGCTTAGCATCCAAGGAGGATCATACTGATAAGTCATTTGCAGTGAAGAGCTCAAATAAAAAGCCAACCTGATAACTGAACAGCTGTGTGTTCTATAGGCCACATGGCTTCTTTAACGGATGCATGCTGCTGCAGATGCTTATCATTTATAATTGAATGG
>NW_027468689.1:15328398-15350898 GCF_046254945.1 Alosa pseudoharengus | reverse complement strand
GCCTGTACACCTTGTCAGTGCAAGGGGAGTCAAGAAGGTGGGCCGAAATTGCCTGAGAAAACAGACTGGCTCTCCACACGAGCGCTGGCAACGGGAGCTGAGTGATGTCTTCGCTCTCCAAAATGATTTTGTACCAAAGCACAAAAAAAAAAAACTTTTGCCTAATTCGAGCACGTCACCTGATAACCGTCCTTGGTGAAACTATGTCAGCCCCCAGGTAACATTGCAGGGGCGAGTAGACGCCCTGTTTGGCAGCGCGACCAAAGTGGCCTATATTTCCCACCGGATTTATTTATGTTTTCTGCAGTAATCAAATGTAATCTGTTAAAAAGACCACGGGGGACCGTAAAGCCTCTACCACGGCCATCAAAACACATCGAGTGAGAACTTTACCTCTAATTCAATTTTACAGTCCTATAATGTTCTGTCACTCCATGTCATATAAACAGATAAATAAATGAGCGACAGCCCTGTAAATATCTGGCAAGGGCTCGCAGGTGTTCCGTGAGGGTGACCACGGGAAAAACCTCGGTCTCATCGAGAAAGCCCATTGGCTCACAGGCGCTGCCAAGGAGTCGACACATTTCAGCGAGGCCTTGGATCTGACAGAAGAACTTAATTAATATGTAGAATTTATTGATCAGAAGATTGCTGGGAAATCATTGAGCATCCTCGGCTGCCTTTTAATCAGTAGGGAATAATAATAATTTAAAAAAAAGCAGAGAGCAATAAATATTTCAAATACACATGTGGTGAAAGGAGCTACAGGGGGGGGAAAGGAGGGGGAAAGGGAGGAAGTTTGAAACGTGAAAGAGAAATATGCAACGACGCGTTCAAAATAAATTGTGCAGCTTCAAATTCAGAAGGGCTGCAGGAGTTGAACCGTCCCACGCTTTAATGAAAAGCTGGAATTCAGAGACGCCCTCGTTTGCAGGCGTGCGGAAAAATGACCAACTTAATTAGCCACGGCCAGGAGCAATTAAAAGCGGGGCCCCGTCGACTGAGCTCTGGCGAGTCGGCGAAAGAGAATCATCCGGGCGAGCGCCTTGACCCCGCCGAGACGTTCCCCTCACAAAAACGGGAGCAGAGCGGGGCAGGGGCGGGGGGGGGGGGGCAGGGGGAGTTGTGCCAGAGCAAGGAGCAGTGGGAGTTTTCCCAGGTAATTTCCTTTTCATTATAACAGGCATAAAAGGCATTAGCAGTGAATGGCACTTCCTCTGTGCGCTGACTGGTGAGAGCTAGTGTGGTGAGCGGCGTGTTCCAGCAGACTGACTCTGAGAGAGAGAGAGAGAGAGAGAGGGAGGGAGAGAGGAAGAGAGAGAGACAGAGAGAGAGAGAAAGAGGTGGTAAGAGAAACAGAGGGACCTAAGCTTGGTAGCGGTCCAACTCTCCTGCCGTACGTCAGCCCATACTGCAGTAGCACTCTCTCCTCTCCGCTCCTTTTCGTTGCTCTCCTCTCCTTTTGTACACTCTGTAACTCTGTCCCCCTCCTTTTCAACCATTCCTTTTCTTTCTTTCTTTCTTTCTTTCTTTCTTTCTTTCTTTCTTTCTGTCATTCTTTCTTTCTTTCTTATCCCTCCCTTTTCTCTGTCATTTTTGTCTTTTCCCGTTTTCATTGGAGGCAGACACAGAGACAAAAAAAGCCCGGACTTGGCGAGGGTCCCTCCCAGCCAATAAAGATTGGCTCTGGCTTTTCTGCATGTCGCAGCACAGGTTTATTGTTGCTTTCCGACGATTTTCAGGGCTCCTCCAGTCAGCCCGCTAAGAAAAGCCGGACTCATAAAGGAGAACAAGAACGCAGTGTTCAAAATGGGGGTGTGGGGTGTGAGCGTGGTTATAATGTGGCATGGTTTGGGCGAGGAGGGGGGTGGGCACAGGGAAAATGCTTGGGCAAAGGGAAGAAGGCGAGAGTGAGAGAGATAGAGAGAGAGAGGGAGGGAGGGAGGGAGGGTAAGTGAACACACTGCCACTGAGGATGTTTTGAAAACTTCGCTCCAAAGAGGGGCGGTTGAATGGGGCCACACGCTGTGATCCTGACAAACACAACGCAGTCTGACACCTCATCAGGCCAAGAGCCCGCAAACAGCCCCCGGTCTCCCAATGCCAAGAAAGAACCGGGAATTAAGCCTCCAGTGCACTCCACCAAAAACATTCCCAATCACTCCTCAATCATGTGCTAATCGTGCCGTCACTGTCAGAGATAAAGTACCAATCCCAGAGACAGTTGATGTCTATTGGATGCAAAATATTTCCCCGCTGTGAAATTCAAAGACAGCTATCTCAATACTGTTGCTTTAAGGTGTGTTATTCTATTTTCCTCAGGCAGATTGACAATACAAGCATAATAAATGCTAATTGCCACACTGAAGGAGTGTTTAGAAGAGAAAAAAGTGTATTGTTGCATATTCATCTCTTATTCTTCTGTTTCTTCCTCAAATGCGAGGAGCTTGGTACTTGGCATCAATATTTACACAGAATGTAGGGGGGGGGGGGGTGCAAGTTTTTGAGAGTGAGCATATCATTTTCCACTTAGACGGCGGAGCTTGCATTTCCCAGTAATGATCATATTTGTTTGTATTGTGCATCTGTGAAAAGAAAAACACACACACACAAATACACACACACAAATACACACACCAAACACACTTGACCATGGGCAGCTTTGTTTACCAATCAAATCTAGTCGTTTATGCCTTTTCCCCTGGCTTCACTTCAGAGGCTAAGCGAAACAACTGACAGGTGAAAAAGGGGACACAAAAACACCTGGTCGTGGCGTTGCCCCAGAGACTCCGTTTCTCTCGAGCACTCATCTCGACATCGCTCTTCAAAAGAACAATCTCATCTCGCTAAAAACATGCCACAAGTCACGACACATCTGAACAGAGACCTTCAGGGACATGGCTCCCCACGCAATGTGTTGAAATCAGAATGCATGTGGAAGATAGCCTTTTCATCACATTTAACATTTCAATATTGTGTTGAAAAAAAAATACACAGCCTTGTTTTTGAAAGCCTCGCCAATTTATACATGAATAAGGACATATGACATAAAAACAACTGCATTTGAGCAAGATCGGAAAAATTCTTACAATGATAATACGAGTCCAAGAGTGTATTTTCCTCCATCTTGCACATGGTCACATCCAAGTGTTCAACAATAGCAAAAGTAGGCGCATACCATACCTGCAATATAGATCCCCCCCCTGCACTACTGTAACCACAGCTGCATCTGTGACTGCGGAGAGTTGTTTGTCCTAAGTATCCAGAATAATTCACAAAAAATATATACTCAATACACAAACGTGAAGCATTGCATACACACAGACACATAGACTGCATTTGAAACATACTGTAGGTCATAAAATGCTTGTAAGCCATGAGGGAAAATACTGACTGTCATCATGATTGTTGTAAACACTGCAATTACCGGTACATCATGGAGACGTTGATGTTGTGATTGTGTGACTATTGGATTGCCAAGTTCGGTTGCACCCTGATGTAATGATGCGTTTCTTCTGCACTGCACTCATTGTATAAGCAAGGTCAAATACGCGAAAAAAAGAAAAAGCCTGTCATGTCTCAGCATGGGTTTGAGCGTGCTGCACAGCCAAAAAAACCTTGAGTCGCTCACACTAGAGTGGCTGATTTTTTCTTTTAATGAAATAAATAAAGAAATCTTCAGCCCTCCACACACACACCCCCATCCCCCTCTCCTGTCGTGAAGGATTCCATCGTTAATCCATGGGCAGCAATTACCCTAAAGTCAGACTGGATATTCAGTTGCGCTCATATATCTGTCATTATTCTAAAACCCTCTGGTAGCAAGACACTGTGAGGCATGCTGCGTCCATGCCTGCTGTCAATCAACAAAATTGATATCATTTTCTCCCTCTCTTTTTTTAAACTTCTCGCTCGCTCGCTCACTCACCCATGCATCTAGGGGACAGGCATCAAAACATTAAATGCAACATGTAATAGAAAATAATAATGTGAGAAGTAATGAATGATTGTGGAGCCTCACTTGACAACTACACCCTCTCTCCTCCTTTAGCTGCATCCCTGGGACGTGCTTCCCTGCCGTGTGCTGCATAGAAAACATGGTACAGTTGAGATTATAGCATGACACACTGTGGAGAGAGAGGAGAGAGAGAGTGTGAGAGAGAGACAGAGAGCGAGAGAGAGGAGGCTGAGACAGTGAGCTTCAGGGTGAAGGTAGAAGAGCCTTGGGTAATTACAGTGAGCATGCAAGCTGCGGGATACTTTACTGAAAATGATAGTCCGAATGCCATGTAAAGTATGTGTGTGTCTGTGTGTGTGTGTGTGTGTGTGTGTAGGGGGCGAAGCATGACTCACGAGGAGTGAAGTCCTATTCAGATACACTTTCATGTGGTGTATGGCCACCGGGGCGCGTAGAGAGAGAGAGAGAGAGGAGTAGAGGAGAGGCCAGGGGGCTGCTCATGAATAACACATTTCTCTATAGTGCACATTTTAAGGGAAAGTGACTATTTAAAAGGATTCAAGGATTCAAAAAACTTTATTGTCTATCACATGGTAATAGAACATTTACTTGGGTTAGAGGCTCATAGGGATTTGGCTAAGAGAGAGCATAACAAAAAAATCCATAAATAATTAGATAAATGTGCTAAGCTGCAATTATCAGGTAGTGACAGTATGTGTTTTCCTTGTTTACCATTCATATAGCAGTGGGAATGGAAGATTATTTGTTCTCTTTGTAGCCAGAGGTGCTCTGAGCCATCTGCCTGATGAGAGCAGCTGAAAAGAACGTTGGAGGGGGTGTGAAGGATCCTTCATGCTTTCTTTCTACTGCATGAAGGTCTGAGAACTGGGTCTGAGAAGTATTAGTAATTTTGGCAGCATGCTTGATGATTCTTGTGAGTTTTTCCTTGCTTTGTTTTTGTCAAGACGTTGTACCAGGATGCAACACTGAACGTGAGGACTGATTCAATTAGTGACTACTATACCACTGTTGAAATGCCTTGTCTAACATTAAAACCTTCCAGGCTCCTCAGGTTTTTAGCTTTTTTAATAAATTCCATCAGCATGTTGTGTGAAAGACTGATTCTGGTTAATCTCTGGGTCCACACACTTATTAAAGATCTCAACCTGGGGTGCATTTCCCAAACCCATAGTTGCTAACCTGTTGCATTGCATTGCATTGCAACCAACAAAGTTAACTTAGTTAGCAACTATGGTTTTGTGAAACGTGCCCCTGTTTCGTCACCTGCCCATCCAGACTGAGAGGTTTGGAGAGGGGGGGTGTGGGGTGCCAGGTGTTCTGTTCCTCCCGAAACAAAGCACTTTGGTCGTGCTGATGTTCAATTCCAGGGAGCTTTGGACTGCCTGCGCACGGACAAGGAGTGCTCGTCATTCAGGTGGGCCACCAAGGCCTTGTCATCAGCATAATATTATTTGAAAAGTGATATTCCTGTTGTTGCAGGTGATTTCATTAGTGTATATAGAGAAAAAGATGGGTGAGAAGACACAGCCCTGTGGGACCCCAGTATTTAAAACAATGTTGATGGATGTAAGAGTGTGTGCCATGATTAAACATGATTTAAAACTGTGAGTCTGTGCACAACGACATTTATTTCACATAACTGCGAAATACACCAGCTTTTAATGTGGATCGCAGTGGGTCTACTCATTTGCAGCCACTTGCCCCCACTGCTTTATGGGAATTGTAGTAGGAAATCACATAGCAGGAATATTCCATGTGCTGCTCTTGCCTCCTGGGCACAAAGGTAATTGTTATGCATTTCAGTATGTACACAGTCACATAATTTTAAAGTGTTAGTTCATCTAGTTAAAAGGATCCTGTTTATTGCTCTACAGCATGACTCTGTCCATCTCAGGCAATCCCCACTGTTGGACATTATCAAAAGCAATTTCATTGTTATCAAAAAATAATATTACCTCAGGGCTTCCAGCCAAGCCGGAGTGCATAAACTCACTATACAAACACAAACAATGGGGGGAAATACTTCTTCAGAGCTTATTCTTATTTTGCCTTCCGCATGGCAGCACTAGAGGTCTGATAATGAGAATGAATCGACGTAATAACAAGTAGAATCTCAGCATAGGTGAACTGGAGAGAGAACTGTGTCAAGGAGGACCAATGTGGGCTTTTTGAGACCTACATACTGTAGCATGGAAAGGAGCCATGCATCAGCTTAAGATTTCATCACAGAGAACTTGGAGAAATTAGATTGCCGTTGCCTAACATATCTTATTTATCTACCTTTTAACTCACAAGTAACTGTTTCAACAATAGCAACCACAATAAAGTCTACACTAGCTCTATCTCAATCATGATTTACCTTCTAAGAATTAGATCTCCATGTTAGCGCAGTATCTGTGGCCTGATTTGACACCATCCATTACCGTATGTACACTTTTGCGTGGCATTGCATTTGACTAATGCAATATATACAAAGTTATTACACATCGGTTGCAAACAACACTTGTTCAAGCTTAGCAACGGCCTCTTGCATATACACATATGTACATTTATGCAAATGCATGCAAAGTGCTCCATTTTCCACAAGCCTGTTATCTTAAGATCAAAGGTGCATCCCCTGAAAGACAAGGAGGAGGCGACAAAAACGCTTCTCTCTGTGACAGTTCCGCTGCAAAAACACGTTAGTATTGAGAGGACATTAGAATAATCTCATCGCCCGTTTTCTGATCAGCGGACCATTGCAAACTGTGGGAGCCGGGGCCTCGTTTAAATGCCGAGCCCATTCGCAGCCCACCTAGGAGTGCTTATTAACAATTAGATATGATGTTGCGCACATTAACCAAATCAGCAGTGTTCAAACGTCTCTTGCCGCAGCGCATGAATTTTGGCTCCCAGATATCTCTCTCTTTTTTTTTTTGCCTTTGGAGTGCTGCTGATGGTAACTCGGGAGGAGCTGGCAAGAAAGCGAGGAGTGAGATTTATCGGGGAGCTTCATCCCCAGGCAAACTGAAAGGAGAGTGTGAGGCAGAGGTGTGTGAGTGTGTGTGTGTGTGTGTCTGTGTGTATGTGTGTGTGTGTGTGTGTGTGAGCAGAGGGGGACATTCACATGAGAGTTGCCACTGCATGGTCAGTGTCTGTCCATTGACTGCCTCATTTATAAAACAATCTCCCGTTTCCGCCAACAGACTAAAGGAGAGAGAGAGAGAGAAATAAATAGGAAGAGGAAGAAAGAGGGGGGTAAGGAGAGAGAGAAAAAGAGAGGGGGAGAGGTAGAGTGAGAGCACACAGGAAACAGGGGAGGAGAGGCAGAACCAGTCAGAGCCAGCAAAATCTGCAGAGGGTGTAACGAATTCACCCAGAATGGAATTGCGGCAGATTGTTGTTATGGAGTTAGACACCAGGGAAAGAAGCAGCCAACTAGTTGCCAGGGCTAAGTCTAATAAAAGAGAGACAGAGCGAGAGAACGCATAAGAAGGAGGGGAGGGAAGAGGGAAATCAGAAGGAGATTCACTCGTGCACTCAATATTGCATAATTAATGGAATGGACCTCTAGCCTGAATCTGCTATCCCACAAGTTTTTGTTACATTCTTTGTGGTCTGCAGACATTTGATGGTGTTGGCACTGTCGCTAACAACCATTGGTCAACATTATATTTCATGCTATTGGATCAGCTCAATGTAAAAGCTGAGGATGCTTATTCTTAAACCACAGGCATTGGGCACATCAAGCTCCCTAAGACCTATAGTAATGGGTTTCCATGACTTTCTCCATGTGACTGAAATAACATGTGCTGTCATGACATTGATCTCACGGCCATTTTCTCTCTCATCACTCTAACCAGTAGCCATTGTTTGCTAATTGGTCCACCAGAAGACCAGCCAAAGCTGAGTCTCAACTGATGGCTCCCACATAATATCTGAGCAAAGACTGAGATGAAGAAATCTGCCAGCAAAAGACAAGTGGACCTCTGAGAGAGCAACAGAGATTTGCAAACAGACGCAATATGATCTGGAGTATTTAGATAGATCAGACTGGATTGTGGCACACCACTGCGTACATATGTTCCGGTCATATTTCTTCATTCTCCTCGGTTGCAATCCTCCTGGAGTGGCAATCAGATGTCACATTTATTTGCCATTAGGAAAAATCACTGCCATTCATTCAGAGTTCTCTGTGAGTGCAAATTCATCATTATAATTTATGCTAACTGCTAACTGGGAAAATCACTTACAATAACAAAGAACAGGTGCCAGGTCCACAGAAGAGACCTGCTTCAGACATGTACTTTACACTAAGTCCTGGCCTTCGACAACGTCCAGACCTGCAATAGCTCTTTCAAAATAGAATTGTGTGTAGGGAGAATGACATTTACACAATGGTTTTTTTTTAAAGTAAAGGGCAAAGCAAGAGACCATTAAAGTTGGCTCAGCTTGAGTATTGATCAGCATCTTCCAGTTCTTATCATCAATGCTGCCCCACTGTGATCGATGTGGAGCTAATATTATATTCCACTACAGCCTCTGCAACTCAAATTATGTCTAGAGGAGCCAACGCAGCAGGACGTAATTGTATAATTGAGACGCCAATTGATCAATCCTTGATTAGTCCCTGAAGTTGATACAGTTGCTGAAGGCTTATTGTCAGCCTCATCACAGTACAGCTGGATCTGAAGTGACACTTTTTGTGTGATCCCTTTGCTGATATATCCTGAACATATATTCAAATTCAAGTTAAAAATGGTTGTTTTTTCTCTCTCTCTCTCTCTCTCTCTCTCTCTCTCTCTCTCTCTCTCTCTCTTCCAAACTTCGATTTTAAAAGTAACGCAAAATGACCCTACAGGGTGCCAGTTAGATAACACAATCACAGCATGTGGCCACAACCGCATGTTTTTATTACACTCTACACCAGGGGAACTCCAGCATTAGCTTGTAATCCAATTCCTTCGTCAAGACAAAAAAAAAAGAAACATTCCATTAGCCAGTGAACACACTGCAGGTAGAAACATCAGAGTCCTGGAGTGGGGGAATTAAGTCCACAAGAAGTATGGGAATGAGATCACTGCTGGTAATTATTGTTTGAGCAGTGCCGTAGCCCTAGCCTTTGGGCATCTGTAACAATGCTGTAGCAATCAGTGCTAGCAGCCATCACTGTCAGAGCTTGATGCACTCAGAGACAGCAAGAGAGAGAGAGAGAGAGAGAGAGAGAGAGAGAGAGAGGCGGGGAGAATTGAGAGAGAGAGAGAGAGAGAGAGAGAGAGAGAGAGAGAGAGAGAGAGAGAGAGAGAGACAGACAAGAGCAGGACTACTACTCTCAGAGCACTGAAGCCTCTTACAGCTGTGCTTCAGCTCTCTGCCGTTATATGCCTGACGTACCAGATAGCAAGTCTGCGAATGGGGAAAAAAAAGACTTTCTGTACTGTACCTGCAGGATATTACTTCTCCTTGGCAAAGGTTTGATGGTTTGAGTGAGTGAGCAGCAGAAAGAACGAGATATATAGATAGGTAGAGAAGGACACAGAGGAGCTCTTGTGAGTTTCTACAACCCTCCTACATCTCTCGGATTTTTATTTTTGAGAAATCTTTGCGATGGGTGTATGTGTGCTTTTCTTTCCTGAAAGCTGGACAGGATTTTCTGCAATTAGGCAACAAGAAAGACAGTAATGGCCTCCTCCATGTCTCAATCCAATCCCTGTCGAAAGCTCATTATCAACAACACATATAATCCTGAAAATTGGCTACAAACGCCCGCCTGACTGTCGAAGGCACTCCTCAGAACATTCACAGGCTTGAATGATTCCGTATTTATCTTTCTTTTCTAAGGCGCATGGCTATGATCCCTTTTTTTTTTTCTTTGCCCTGGATGCGGGATTTCCCTGGCTAAATGAGCGTATCAGCAAGTCACAGGAAATAAACAAACCCAAATGTCGAGCCGACTGCGACACAATGCCCTGGCTCGTCTTTTAATCACTGGCTACTCATCCTCTTTGTTTACCCACAAGCCTTTGCCCCCAAAAAATCAATTGATACCAAATGTCTCGTCCAGATTTCAGACAGAAAGTGCTGCAAAACAACAGCAACAAAATGCACGCCACTAGCAATATCTAAGCTACATCAGCAGTATGTAAATTGAACTGAACAACATAATTGTAATCAGCTTTGTACCTACAAACAACAAAACCAAAAGGGCATTTAAAATGTCCATTAGTGTAAACAAATGAGTGACCACTGCATAACCGCTCCTATTATCAGGTTACGATTAGAGTGTACTCTGAAATTAGAGTCTACTCGTTCACTCTTGATGTTGGCATCATGTAATTTTCAGATGTACGCTATGTCAGGGGACACATTAGCAGCTCATAACAGCTTTGGGAAATTACCCGTTTAAACGTGAAGTATATTAGATAACTGTGAACACATTGACACGAAGATGGCAGCTGACTTTGCCAAGGATCAGGATCAGGGCCAGATCTGCTGTATGCTAAACAGCTGTCAGGCTTGTGAGTCTGACATACATACAACTGCTGAAGCAAATAGGCACTATGACGCAGCACAACACGATACTGAACAGCGAATCTGAAATTGGCACTACCGTCAATCATAAAGGCGTAACTCCAGCTTGATGGCATGGCAGAGGTTCACTGTGTCATTCTCATCTCCTCTCTGATATTTCGGATGGACACTGAGAACGTGGAGTGATGGTGGCCTTAGTGGCTTAGAGATGGCTGAGACAGAGATAGAAGACAAATGCATTAGTTTAATTAGTGTGGTGAGTGATCAATCATGGCTGTGTGCTTAATGAAACTGCACAAGTGTGTTTCAGTCATTTAGAGCCATTGTTCAGACTGAATGCTTTGAGGAGAAGTTAAGAAGGGTTTTTTTTGCCTTTAATTTGGAAAAAGACCTCATTTTCAACCTCCAATCTGCTGGCACAAGAAAAGTGTCCCTGCTGCTTCACGTTCAAACTCTTTTCATTTTAATTACAATCAATGGTAACTTCAAGAAGACTATTTCTTTGCCAAAATAGCAACCCACAGAACATCATTAATGCTCCTATTATTCAACTTCACACTATTTTTCTGTGAGAAAGATACAGTACAAGCTTGCATTTCACAAGTGCATAATAGTTGTTTTTTCATGACACAACTTAACTCTACTGAGACTACACAGTGGCACATCTCTACACACTTAAAACGAATGTGTTGAAAACAACACAACTTGCGTTATTTTTAACACATCTCTGTGTCCAGATAGGGACAACACAGTTTGTGTTGTTTCCTTTTTTTATTTTTTACACAATATGTGTTTAAACGAACACAACTTGCGTTCAAAACAACCCAACTTGCATTGTTTTTTTTAACACATCTTTTGTGTCCAGACAGGGACAACACATTGTTTTAAGAGTGCAGAAAAGCTGGAGAGCAGTCCTAATCTTGCACATCATAGTCATGCCCACACAGGAAAAAAAGGTACCTGTACAGTACTCAGTACTCTTGGGGAAGGGGGGTTAAATAGGTTGCAGCTTCCGTGATTTAGCCAATGATTAACTACACACGAGGCTTCGCTCATGGGTGCGCCACTTGTCACAGGAGCTTGCAGTGAATTGTAGCCCGCTGATGACAGGTCAACACAGATGACAAAGCACCACTGCCAGGGGAAACTAACCTGGTCTGAACAGAGACGACGAACAGAGCGGGGAGAAATAAAACACAATCCAATGTAGAAAGACTGGAGGACAAAAGGCCTGAAATGAGACAGTCATGGATGCCAAGCACTAGGATTGTCAAAGAACATTTCTAACCAACGTTGAGAAAATATTTAATGCTTTGGCGAATAACCCATGAGGGAAGGGCAGGGCATGGCTGATGAGGGATGCTCTTGCACCACAACAGCCCTCTCGTCTGGCACTCATCACAGGGTTTTAAATGTTCCGAGACACAGGCCTGTCATGTCCTGTCAGTCTTGGGCTATTTCTCCCCAATCGTTCGTCAGGGCAGATTCCACATCATGAGAAACCTTGGGAGCGCAAACGTTGTGAAAGGGAGAGAATGAGAAGAGAGAGAGAGAGAGAGAGAGAGAGAGAGAGAGATAGAGTCTTTCTTGTGGAAAAAGAAACATTTCGGTATTGATTATGAGATGTGGAGACTGGACCTCAACATCTGTTGTGCATTCCATGCTTACAGCTAGGCTGTCTAGCGAACATGTCAAATCATCTCGCCTAAGCGTTCCAACGATGATTTCCTGTCAAAGTCCAGAGAAAGAAGAAGGCAATTTATCGGTGCATTCTCTGTAAAAACAGATCAAACGACTACTGAGATTGGCCATGGTCATTTCCATTTGCCCTATTCACGAGGAGCAATGGAACAAACCACAAATAACATCATGCCAAGCTAATGAGAATTATGAACTTCCAAAGGCAAAATATCAGTGAATCACTACAATTTGTTTTAGTGAAGGCTGGAAAACCTATTAAAAGAATAATCAATCAGTATGAGTGTAGTTTAAATAGCAAACTGGGGAATTAATTTAAGCATTTCATATATGGACATATAACATCAAATACCCATACATCAGCCTGAAATGATGACAGCTCGCTACTCTGCTATATATCATTGACAAAAGATAATGACATGCACAGAATCCACATGCAAGCCTAGCCAGGAGCTAGATTGGCCTCGGAAATTATATGTTGGGGAAAATGTTTATCTTCAAAGACCTGATGGTGGTCTAAAAGGCTAATAACTGGCCAGTTTCAAGTTTACAGATAATCTTTGCCATCTTGTTATTGCCATCCCAGTAGAGTAGT
The DNA here is from genome assembly GCF_046254945.1 of Alosa pseudoharengus. Taxonomy (NCBI): domain Eukaryota; kingdom Metazoa; phylum Chordata; class Actinopteri; order Clupeiformes; family Clupeidae; genus Alosa; species Alosa pseudoharengus. The sequence continues at coordinate 15,338,116 of NW_027468689.1, read as the reverse complement.
TGTCTGCCAATTAGTTGTCTGCCAATTTACCATGGTCTCAGTCATGTAATGCTATTACAAAGCCGCAACCAGACCCCTGGGAGCAGCCGCGGGTAATAAATCTCCACATTGATCACCTTTTTGCAGCAGTGAGGCAGGAGCGTCTCTTTCTCTATCTCTCTGTCCATCTCGTCCTTTCTATCTCTCTCTCTGACTCTCTCTCTCTCTCTGTCTCTCTCTCACACACACACACACACACACACACACACACACACACACACAGTAAATAGACTGTAATACAGAAGCACCTCACATTCTCCTCTCCTACAAATGATGTCCCTCTACATCACCCTACAGCCACCTCTCTCTCTTGTGCGTGTGTATGTGTGCGTGTGCGTGTGCGTGTGCGTGTGTGTGTGTGTGTGTGTGTGTGTGTGTGTGAGGCAGGAGGAGAGACAGGAAAACGAGCATGTTTGCACGTGTAACCATTGCTCAGTGAAGACACATGGCTCTGAGCCAAACAGCTGGATTATCGCTCTTTCAAATGATCCTGAGTACTAATTATTATCATCACGATCATTATCATCATCATCATGATGAGGGGCAACCAGCTTAAGGAGTCAGAAGCAAGCCTGATCAATACAGTGTAATGGCCATTTAAGAACACTAAACACAGCCTTGAGAGGACAAAAACATGCAATTCAACCATCATAGCACAGGAAATACTCTGCCTCTTATTCTGTCAGATGAGAGGGTCAACGAAATAGAGAGGAGAGCAGAGAAAGAATGGAAGCAGCAAGGCGTCAGCATGCAGATGGAGCTGAGGGTAGATTATGCCTTGTGGAGGGGGGAATCAATACCACAACTGGTTGGAAATTGAAGGAATTGACCCAGGGGGAGAATCTAATTATAAATTAATTTGCGGAATAGATCCCCAGCTTGAAAACTGGCGCGCACACATTTTATTTGTTCCAATTGTGTCGCCATATGCTCGCAACAGCAAGTCCCCCTGCAGTGCCAAACTGCGCCAGACATTCAGCGTCGCCGAGAGGACGGGTACCGCTGACGTTCTGCCGAAGCCCGGGAAGAAACTCTGGGCTACTTGGGGTGCTGCGTGGGAGCGAACCCTGTTCCGGCCCAGATCCGTTTCAGAACCGCACGACGACTAAGTGCCTCTGTAGCTAACTATTTACCCGATAAATCGAGGCGTACCCTGCAAGCCTTTCCCTGTTTCATTTTCATTATTAATGTATTATTCATTGATGCATGCCCCTCGCCGCTGTAGGTAATTTCATGGGAGCATTGCAAACATAAATATTCTGTATGGTTGACTTCGAAACCCCAATTCAGTGCCTCTGGCACAGCGCTCACAGCTAGCGCCGGGGTGCTCCCAAACACACAGCAGTAATACTGCAGTGTCCTCTCTCTCTCTGTGTCTCTCTCTCTCTCTCTCTCTCTCTCTCTCTCTCTCTTTGAGGTCGTTCAGTGTGACTGCCATGCGCACTTGCAAGCCCGTACTCTGCAAGGGCACCTCACCTCGTCTGTGTGGGTACAACCTCCCCTTGTCGCTCGCTGACAGTTCAGCGCCATATTTAACATCCTTTAATATCAATTACAAAGTCAAGTGAACAGCCATAATTGAATTTGTGTGGCGCTGACATCCCTTGTTAGAACTCACTGTCGTCGCCAATTAAAGGCCTCTTCGTTTTATTGGTCAATCTGTGAGTGGCCACGTTCAGGTCCGAGGCAGAGCGGCTCACCCTGTCTGGGGCTGATGAACTAGTTGTGACATCCTCTCCCTCCAACTCTTTAAAAGTCAGCGGAGCCGGAGATTTTAAAAGGATGTTGGAAAACTCTAGGCACTGTTTCCGACAGAAAACAAGAGACCGATCTCTCTCTCTCTCTCTCTATCTCTCTGTCTCTCTCTCTCTCTCACACACACACACACACACACACATATGCACATACATACAAACAGCAAAGCACAAAAGCATATAAGCACTGCAGTAACTAAATACACTTTGAAACTGTATATGTCAACTCAAACATAACAGATTTGAAACAGTCTAATGGGAACTGCTGACTAACTTGCACTGCTAGCTGCTTTGTAAAGATCATTCAATCAGCTTTGATAAAGTGGGAACTATAAGCGATGCCATTATCCTCCACTGGCAAACACCATTTGCTCGGAGTGAATAAATTCTGCATGTGGGAGACGGGTATGCGGGGAGCAGCTGTCAATCACCGGGCGCCACAGCAATGCTCTGAATGTCAACCCACAAAACAAACCCTAAAAAAAATGTTAGTTTGTGTTTCAATTAGAGGACTCCACAATAGCAAATGTTTAAAACAGCAAACAAAAACAAAACAAAAACAAACAAAAAAAGATTATCGCACTGGGTGGTCCATCAGTTCAGAGCACATGGCAATCTGCACTGACAAAAATTTATTAAATAAACTCAATTAAATTATTACAGCATTCGTTGTTGCTTTCTTCTCCATATTAGCTGGTATTTGCCTTTGTACCACACACATGACAGAACATAATTTGTCACAGAGACATAATCAAGTCTGCTGATGAAATTTGCCCCTAAAGAAATCTCTTTTGGGGGGGCGGTGTTAGTGCTTTTAAGAATCTTCAGCCTGTCATCTTTGACGTGCAGCCATGTGATCTTTGACCTTCCCAGCATGGGGGGGTCATGTAATCTCCCTGAATTTATCGGCATCACTGTCATGGGATTTGAGGGAACGAAGCTAAGGGAATCCTTGCTGAGGGCAACACGTGTGATATTCATGAAGTAATCAGCGTGAGCCAACAAAGAAACACCAATATCAAATACTACGAGTGACTGATGTTGGCAGTATAATACCCTTTTACATTAATGACAACCTAATTGAATTTTCTGAGGAATCGTCTTTCCACTTACATTTATTAGATAAAATTAGCATTGACTGAATTTGAAGATGAGAAAACCAGTCTGACCTCAAGACGCAGTGCACATACTCTTATAATTAACTTCTCACTTAAAACGCAGTGTGGTTCAAAACTGGAAGAAAAATGAATTGAGCTTTTTTAACGGAACGAAAAAAAGAAAAAGGTTGCACCACCTTGAGCCCTATGAAGTCAGGCGAGTCTGAATCAGGATGTTCCTGTGAAGATTTTGGGGAAATAAGACGACTGCCAAACGAGATGAATGCCTACCTATTGTGTTTGTGTTCAGACAGAGAAATACAATGAAGAAAAAAAGACACTGGCGGCTCAGCAAGCAGCAGTGTGGTTCATCAACCATTGTGTGAATATCAATGTTCATTGGATTCCATTCAAAAATTTTGCGACAGTTTATCACTCAGTATGGTAATGGCAAGTTGCATTAGCAGAATGCCTCAACATCCGATTTTCATCATTCAACATGCTTCTGAGCGACTCTCTCCTTCCCATCACAATGTGAGACCTGGAAAAAATGGCACTGTTCAGACAATAAGGATTGCAATTAGCGTGCAAGATGAAAAACACAAACATTTTCATTTTAACTAGAAATTCTCCATCTTAAGGATGCTTCCTTTTAAATTTTTACTTTTACTATGTTGTAGATCTAAAGTAAACTCAAAAGGTGACGCACAGTGAGCTTGTTATGCTTTTTAGTCAATATTTCATCCAGAAACTGTTTCAACTGTTTTGGAAATATTCTTTTTGCAACATCTCTTGATCAAAAGGAATGGAGCAAATAAACTGAAAAGCGGGGAAATAAGGTCAAAGAAGAAAATCAAAAAGTTATCCCGTCCTGTTTCACAGGAAAAGTGGGGGGAAGGGAAACAGTTAGAAGTGAATATAGCCTCGTGGCAGTGTCAAACGTATCTCATTCTCTTTCATCACAGTCATTTTATCTGCCGTTACCTGCCTTTACGGTGCCACACAAAACCTTCCCAGATATCCCTTACTCTGAAAGGTTATATCCTTAAGCTAAGTAAACACTCTGCACTCAGCTGATAACGTTTCCATGCACGTGGGCTACTGTACATACATACAAACATACATCTTCATTCTTATTGAGGAAACGATCGTAGCCTTTAAGCCATTACGCTGCACCTATGACATGGACTCGTCAAGCGCTCGTCATCTGTGACCGTTCCCCTCCATTTTTTTCCCTCTCCTTTGACGCACCCAGCATTTGCTGCATTAGTAAAATTATAATTGCTCTCTCCGGTCAGCCATTTCGTCCATATCAGCAGGCAGGACGTTTGACAGGGGCAGACAGGTGAGAGGGCCGGGAAGTGCCCCTTTTCACGAGCCGCGTTGAGCCCGGAGGGGACTGCGTGCTGATGACAGTTATGAGAAGCCATGATCAGCACGCAAGCATTGCCACCACCACCACCACCACCACCACGCTCGTTCCTTTCAGCCAATAAAAATTCCTCGGGAAGGGGAGGACTTTGATAGGGGAATTATAAATACACACAACGCAAGGTTGAGATGTATTAAAAATTCATCGTATGGATACGTGCCCCCCCCCCCCACGCATAATAATATGGAAGCAGACTGGCAAATCAATGTAGAGCGGTGTGATGGATTGAGTTGTGTAGGAAGACTACTGTACAGCACCATCGCCATAAGCCACACAAGGCTTTCACTGGATACGGAACCTGAGATAAGAATAAGACCCAGGGGGATAGAGCTTCTGTGGATACCACCACCATCAAAGAGAATCAGCATAGAGAAGGCAGTGGATGGATATGGTCCATAAATATGGGTGCCTGATGAACCTTAGTACCGTGAGATTATAGGGGTAGGAAAGTCTGTGACTAAATGTAGGGTATAGATTCTATACTATAGAATATTCAGATCTGGCTAAATACCTAAAATGAATGAATGAATGAATGAATGAATGAATGAATGAATTCGGGAATGTAGTTTTATGAATTCCTAACATACAATGTGTAATATGAATAAACAAACATGTAAATGTAAATCAGGTTTAAAGGCCAATTATACCTGCGTATACATGGAATTTTGGTCTCTGCATTTATCCCATCCGTAAATTAGTGAACAAACAAAGCACACAGTGAACACACAGTGAGGTGAAGCACACACTAACCCGGAGCAGTGAGCTGCCTTGCAGCGGGGAGCAGTGAGGGGTTAGGTGCCTTGCTCAAGGGCACTTCAGCTGTGGATGTGGGCATGGGAGAGCAGTGCTCAACCACTTACCCCACCCACATTTTTCCTACTGGGTTGGGGATCGAACTGGCAACCCTTCGGTTACAAGCCCGAAACCGGCACAGCTGCCCCACATATAAACAAGCGTGGTCAAATATCCTCTCTGCCGGAGATTCACAGAAAGGCGACGTGATTTATGGAGAAGCCGTCGCTGGCCCTCTAATAGGCGGTGGAGAACAATAGAGAGCGATCCGGACCAGCCAGTGTGGAGGCTCCATTTATTACGAGCCAACTTTGCCAATCCCTTCCCCGCCCGGGCTGCCATGCAGCCAACCACCTGGGAGCACGCCCAAGGGAGCGCTGACAAAGAACACAGAGTTAAGCCTAGCTAGCGCCCACAGCTAAAGCATGTTGTCCAACCTACCCAGGAGTTGTGGAGGGTGGGGGTGGGTGTGTGTGTGTGTGTGGGGGGGGTAGGTTGGGGGAAGAGGATAATAACGCGAGCAGTGAAATAAAAAGTCAAGCGGATGTGCCTCAGTTGGACTTTGTGTCGCAGTTATTTTTCTCACAGAACGTTTCTTGTTTTTTTTTGTTTTCTTTAATACATAAGCTCCAGTGAGTACCTCCATGTCCAACAGTCTACTGGGGCCTGTTAACGAAAGAGTGGTCCCTGAATGGGTCCCACAGTACCCAGGAGGAGGAGAGGGCAAAAACGCCAGCATTTGATTAATGGGTTACATGCTTTCCTGACCTTTCTGTCTCATTTTTTACAGGGAGTAAATACCATAAAAGGTCACCCAATGACCCAAGAGTGATTGAATCTACATGGTGGCATATATGGATGGTTGTTGGTGGTCCTTTTAATAACCTATAGACATCCACGAGTGGTCTTGGAACAGAGTCAATTGAATTGTAGCTAATTGCATCTATTTATATGAATTTTCCATCTGCCATACAATGTTGTTTCCTCTTAAAATGCCCAAGAACACTTGACCTTTCACATAAGCAAACTACGTCCATTTAAAACATCTTTTTTGATACTAATATATGTATGTTATTAATGCATTCTCCATGTGAGCCCCTTGAGGTCAATGAACGGGGTGAAGCATTTGACTACTCCTGAAAGACTCTGCAGTCTCTTTCCTTCCCCACATCCAATGCGTCACTGCGCCACCTTCAATGTGTCTCCCCCACCTCCACACACACACACACACACACACACGCCCCACATTAAATGTGTTCCCACGCGACACATCCAATATGCCACCCCGTGGCTTCCCGCTGCTGCAGATTAGAGCTGATAATGGCGACGTGGTAGGGCCCCGTTCCACGTGAGGAGAGGGGCCATCTGTCCCCACGGCAGGGGCTCCAGCCACCTTTCTGTACCTCGCTGCTCCGGGCCATTACCAAGACTAGGACGAGAAAGGGGACGAGGAAGAGGAGGAAGAGGAGGAGGAGGAGGAGGAGAGGCCTTGGGTGCTTCGTGTTGTTGCTGTCAACAGCAAAGGCTGCGGCACGGTTAGACTAAAAAGCAGAAGCTCAGACTGGCAACGTTTTCTATTTTTGCAGCAGAAGCATTTGGCCACACGTTTTAGTGGAGGGGAACGGGAATCAATTAGCCAAGCGAGGGTGACCTACTTTAACAACAAACACGCTGCAAAAATGCTACCTTAGGGACGGTCAGATTCATCAAAAACATCTTCTTTTTACTCTCATTCTTCTACACGGATCTCTCCATCTATTTGAAATCTGAATTTAACAAGACTATCTATCTATCTATCTATCTATCTATCTATCTACAGTATCTATCTATCTATCTATCTATCTATCTATCATATATACTTGTAGATAGACAGATAGATAAGCAGATAGACACATAAAAAGATGGATGGATAGACAAACAGATACAACAGGACCAGTTACCCTTAGCCCAACAGTCTGTCAAGTGGAGATGGAGTGTAGAGACATGCCATCTGAATCAGATCCTCCTCTGCTGCAGCTGGTCAGTCTTCCTACCCCCTCATCCCCCCATTGCCCCACCTCTTTCTCCACCCTCCACTTACTCCTCCACTGCCCACTCACCCACCCCCTACACCTGCCCCTCCATCACCCTCTAGACCACCCCAGCAGCCAGCAGACGGGCTAATATCCCTGTCTGTCTATCTGTCTGCCTGTTTGTGTGTCTGTCTGTCTGTCTGTCTGTCTGCCTGTCTGTCTGCAGACACCATCTCTCTCTCTCTCTCTCTCTCTCTCTCTCTCTCTCTCTCTTTCTGTCTCTCACACACACACACACACACACACACACACACACACACACACAGTCACCCGGGACTAAAAAGGTGTCCGCCGGGCTTCAGCGGCCATTACAGAAAGTCACACATTAGGTGGAGGGAGGTGGAGGGGGCCAGACGGCCATGGGTGTGTGTCCGAAAGATGAGCTTCTCCAACAGGCTTGTTTGTCAGTGTCACTGGGTGGGTAGACACCTTGTCTGACTAATGCGCTAACCTTGGATTTTTTATTTTATTTCCCTTTTTTGAACACTTGAATGTTCAGAAATGCTTTTTAACACCTCCTGCCCATGCTCATACCCCAAACAAAGCACAGCCTAAAAAGAAATGATTGAAATATTACTGCCACTTCAATCCATTGATAAGAAAACCCTGAAAATACCAAACCAAGTCCACACAAAACATAGTAGATTAACAACCCAGTGTTTGTCTAGCTGTGAATCCAAATTAATTTTTAAAAAAAGTTTAAAAAATAATTTCAGTTGATCCTGTCTTTGGTAGACTGATTCTGGATCAGTTCCAGACATAGAGCTCAGACCAAAACAGGGGTCTATAAAGTACTTTGGAGGTGAAGGGCAAGTGGTGCCCGCTCAAGTGCACCGGTCCCAGCGCAGTACAACAGAGCACAGCAGAGCAGAGCAGCCTTACCTGATCCTCTCTTTGACACCACTTTCAAGCTCCTGATGACAGTAGCGTAGAGCAGGATCTGCAGAGGGACGGGAGCTTTCATTTTTCACCTGTCCTTGAGTCCTGGAGGAGGAAACAAATAGAGAGGGGGGGGGAGAGAGGGAGAGAGTCAAACAGGTGTCAGGAGTTCGACACGGCTGACCAAACAGCTGTCCTCTCACTGAAGCAGACAGTTCAGACAATTTCAAAGAGAAAGAGGAGCCAGGTGACCATCCTATACAAAAGAGCATGACTCAGCAGAAAAAAGGGAGACAGGTCGAAATGAAATTATTTTCTTGAAAATGACATGGCAAACCATATTTCAGGTAAATCAGGTTTAAAGCAGTAAAGGTTGATATCTGCAGCTATCTCATTGTTGCTTTGCTGTTGAATTGTTAACTAATTACTTGTGCCTTAATATCTTCAGCAAAATAAATATTCAATGGAATTTCTGAAACCCCATGTCGTCATGTCAGTCCACAAACCACATATGCATTTCAGTCTAAATGTAACTACAATGAGATAATTCCATATCTGTGGACGTATGTAGGATGCAGAAATAGGGATGACCACATATGGCCTTAACAATGCTGCCCATTCATACAGGCTTTGCAGCATGTTGTTGCTATCCTCTACGGAAAGATCAAAGGGTCATTTTCATAACCAAGTGCACAGACTGGAGAAATAACGTCAATCTAAAATTACACTCATCCCCAAATGTTCAAATGAAGTTGCCATTGTGAGAGATGAACACAGAATTAGACTGCTGAGTACAGAAACGAGAGAGAAAAAAGGATGTCCTTGCGAAGCTCTCATGACGTGAGCTTGACGCAGCTGTGGAGTATGGGGATGGGATTAACACTTCCAGTGTCAGTATGTTCAGCGATACGTCTCTCTCTATCGCTCCCTCTTTTTTTTCCATTTTTTTTTCTCCTCATGTTTTGTTCCTAACTGCACACATATGCCAGCAATAAAATTACAATTTCTGTTACTAGTTCCAGTCATTCTTCCAGGAATGTTTGTCGACTGCCAAAAAGCATTCGGGGGAGAAACAATGCCAGGGATTCTCGGCTCTTTTGTACCGCAGTGAGCCTCCATGGCTCATCTGCCAGTGTGTGTGTCGCCGTATTTTCTCTCCCCACTTCTGTTCGAGCTTATCGCCCTCCACCCACACGCACGCCCAACAGCCCACATGGCGGAGGGGAGGGTCAGGATGTGTCATTTGGCTTGCTGGGCACACGCTGGTGATGTTCAGCCCTGCGCGCTCATTGTCTGCCGACAACTGTGTGGCGCAAGTCATTTTCTAGAGGTAAAAATAAGCAGCATCTGCGCTAGGCTAGGCTAGTGCCTATCTGCCTGCTAGCCTGCCTGCCGACTTGCATTTGCAGTGAATGAGGCCTTGTGAGAGTGTATGACTGACAAAAATGTGACAAGGGTGTTCTGTCATGAAATCCACTTCACCCCCCCCCCCCCACTCTGTCACAACCACCACTAGCTACCCCTCCCCACCGAGAAGGGACAAAATCGGACTAGGGCACATTCGCTCCTTGGAGACGTGAAAGGGCCATTTGAGAAAAGGCCTGTCACCTTAATTGACACGTTCACCACCATGTTGAAAAACTTTGACTTGAC
>NW_027468689.1:15293398-15323398 GCF_046254945.1 Alosa pseudoharengus | reverse complement strand
CCTGAAATGGACAATTTCCTTTTCTAATGTCCCCCATGTCTCAGATCGATTGTGCGCTTCACTGCCGAAGGTCAAGCAGCAAAACCACTGATGAGGGCCAGCTATCTCTGGCATTCAGCCCCTCAGAGGGTTCACACAACTCCTGTAAGTCCAGGGAAAAAAAAGAGAAGCTCCCCTCATGTTAAGGCAATCATTCTCTCAGTTTCAGAGATTTGCTGGTAATTGCGGACCCACGCTGTGACCGTGCTCAGAAAAAACTCACCCAAACACATGCTGGTAACTCTTTTTGACAGACAGCTATGACCTTCAACTGGACAGTCTTCTGAAATGGTGCAGTAGGAATGCAGTTCAGCGGCACTGACATTGACCTGTAAGTGTCCAATCCCTCAAGTGAGAGAGATATGAATAGGGATTTTTCGAATGCAGCTTTTGTACTCTTGGACCAAAAAGTTAAAAAATCAAACACTGCCCAATCTAAAACGTTTAGCATTCCTCTAGCCTGCCTGTGGTTGTCAGCCTGGTCTTTGTGGCACCCTTCTGAGACTATTTCAGCTTTAACCTTGAGTGATTTACCAGCAAAGACCTTTTAGAGGTACAAATTACCTCATTGTTAGGAGAGGTAGGTAGTCTTTTTCACACAGAGGGGGGTCTCTTCATGGAACCTTCAGGTTTTTTAAGCATCGTAAGTCCCATCAAAGATGCCCAGTACGACACTGATATGGGATCAGTATCGGTGTAGGATTACCTCACACACAAGCAAACATTTGTCCACCACAACAGCCACCACCACAATCAGTTTGCATCAGGCCATGCACACCATCTTAAATGCATAACAGGAAGGAGGATGAAGGCTAATCCATACCCTGTCCAATACTGCTGCATATCAATTACACAGCTGCTCACGTGTGATGGGATTTGATTGGATTAAATCTTTCAATTTGTATTAGGGTGACAGCGGCAAAGGTTTCCGCATGTACCATTGCACTCAGTGGTTCTAGAGGACATCAGAGCTTGCCATCAACGGTATCCTCCTCATTGCAATGCTTATTCACAATCCACTTCAGTGGAGATTACAGGCTGTAGCCCAGGTGCCAAAGCCTTATCGCCCACACTAAGTTTAGTTACAGTAGCTACCATCATCTCTCCTCCATGTGGCTGAAAGGACTCCCTCACTCTCTGGCTCTCCAGATGGAGGCAACACACACACACACACACACACACACACACACATACTATGCTCTTCTGCTTTCACACAGAAACACACACACACTGATCTCTGAACTCCATTCAATTCCCTCTTTTTCTCACCGAGGGTGCAAACTAGCCGTGTTCACAAACAAATACACACACATACTAACACACACCTACACACACCCATACTTGTAAGCGTGTGATACACTTCCTCTCACATGCACACATATAAATAAATAACCAATGCAAAAAACATATTCCTGCTATTACACACATCCATAAAAACACAATCCCCTCTCTCTCTCTCTCTCTCTCTCTCTCTCTCTCTCTCTCTCTCTCTCTCTCTCTCTCACACACTCTCACACTCTCACACACACACACACACACACACACACACACACACACACACACACAGGCCTGCTCTCACCCTGTGTCTAGATCAGTTTCTCTTCCCGCCCACTGGGCCTGCCGGTTGGGCTGTATGTTCAGGCAGCTGACACCAGGCGTGCTGAAATAAAAATGAAACTGGCGCGGGGCGGGGGGGGGCTCTGATTCCATATTCAGCACGGACACTCTGGCCCACTCTCAGCTCCTACCTCCAGCAAGAGTCCAGTGAGGGGTGTGTGTGTGTGTGTGTGTGGGGGGGGGGGGGGGTTGGTTGGCCGCAGCTGTAGCCCTGCACTCACTCGTTAGCACGAGGCATGTGTGTGGAGAGACAAAGGCAGGAATACATATCACACTAAAGAGAGATAGAGAGAGATGGAGAGACAGAGAGAGGGGCAGAGGAAGAGACAGAAAGAGAGAGAGAGAGATCAGTGACCCAGTAAAGTGAGAGTGTGCGTGAGAGAGAGAGAGAGAGAGAAAGAGAGAGACGATGAAGGATAGAGAGACACAGGCTGGACTGGTGCTGGAGAGAAGGAGAGAAAGAAACAGAAAGATAAGTGGAGAGAGTAAGGAAAAGTAGGTGACAGAGGTAGAGATAGAGGGAGAGAGAGAGAGAGAGAGAGAGAGAGAGAGAAAGAGATCGACAGACAGGGAGGCTGGAGCGATTGGGAGTGAGAGAGCGACTGAATAGGACAGAGGCTCAGTTATCGCCGTCAAGATGCCAACTGCATCCTTAATAAAAGATAAGTTATTTGCTGGCCCACTCCGCTCCCCACCAACAACACCCCCTCTAAACACACACCGTAGTATTGGAATTCCAGCTCTGAATAATTCAGTTGACACCAGCCTTTATGCCCTATTATTTCCTCTTGTTGAGGTCGGTATTCTACAGGAAAATGACATTGCCTGCACATTTTTATTCTGTTCGAAAAGCAAGTAAAAGTCTCCAGGGTTCACCTTTCTATCCGTCTCTTTCCATTTGTTTACCATGCAGGTCACACATGGATCAAGACAAAAAAAGGAGCTTTCTCCTCTATTTTCTGTCTACAGGTATTTTGGTTTGAGGACAGGCAATTACGACATACCGCCCTATACCGCCACCTCATGTGAACATACCACAGCAGTTCTTTTGTTGCTTTCCCTGAAAACTTGGTACAACAGAAATTTAAGGAAATCTCTCTTACTCATTCTCCTTCTCTCTCTCTCTCTCTCTCTCTCTCTCTCTCTCTCTCTCTCTCTCTCTCTCTCTCTCTCTCTCTCTCTCTCTTTCTTTCTCTCTCTCTCCTCACACATATTCTAAAAGGACCTCTTTGACACACCAGTAAACATTCATTCTATTCAGCCAGCCAGTGCACTCTAGTATTGCTGATGGAAACCATTACTATATCACATGCAAATTAACCAGTGACCTTGGCTTTTCCACAGCGCCTCTATAAATCTTGCATTTAGCAACAACCTAATTTTGTAGCCTAGAAAAATTAGCATCGCAAACACAAAAGAATACTTTTCGGGACTGAATATCAAACAAAATCAAATAAGAAATCAAAATATACTCCAACATACTAAAGGAAATGCAGCAGCCCGAGCCAAAATGTTCAATTAAAGCCTGCATAAATTAACACAAATCAACTGCAGAGTCTGTCCGTCCCTGGACTGGGTACAGCCAGGAGCTTTTTGCTCACATCCAGACTGACAGCGGGGAACCGGGTCCTTCAGAGCCCACAGTGGAGGGTTTTTCTTCCGCTCACGAGGGAGCATGTGCCCCTTTTGTGTTCATGCCAAGTTCTTGATTGCTCATTTAGAAATGAAGAACAAAAGTGTTTGTACCTTGAGCAGTGAGGGTTATGGACTAACTCCTTCCTGCCATGTTAGCACAAAGTCCTCTTTGTGAGCACTGTGATTGCAAAGTTTGTTCTACTCATAAAAAAGCGGTTGAAGTCTAGGTAGCTGAACCTTGGTAACTAAAGTAATGCTATGATACAGCTGTAGCTGTCTGTTTTAGTGACATTAACAGGTAAACTAGTTTTGGGACAACAATGGATGAAAGAACATTAGCAGAGTAGTTCCAGCGCCACAATAATGATACGGATGTGTCAGCGGTATCCTGCAATCTGCCCATTTGAATAAAACAAGACACGTGGCAAGCCAGCTCAGGCATAGCTATGGAGGACGTGCTCATTTTGAATAATATTAGGGCAATCATTTCATACAGAAATATGCTGACAAAATGTAATCTACACTTTAACTGTAATGTGATTATGGGAATTTAAACAGTGTTGGCTAATGCCTTAGGGCAGACTACCTTTGCTTTACAGCTAAATATGGGTCTAATTAGTTTACCATCTGTAGTTATAATAAGACTATTTTTTTGTTAGATACGGTTGCTACAGCAGCTAATGCATTGTGATTAATGATATTAACATTTGGTCTTGATCAGCAAAATACTGCTAAAACTCAGGATCTCACTGCTCCAGAAATCGCTAAAATTCACACAGGTTCCTATACAGGTTTCTATAGATGAATTCAAATGCACTGATTGAACTAAACAATAGAATTGACCCTCAATGTACTGCAACACAGTGGCGCCAGGCAGAAATCTATAGCCTTCGATTCTCAAAGTAGGAAAAAAGGGACCCTAATTAGGTGGGGAGCAACAATGTGCTGCATGTGTTGCAAATAACCAATGTGCCTCCCCACCGATACCCCTTGCACTCCCCTTGTATCTATACTCTCTCCTCCACAGTATTGGCCCACAGGTCCAGCAACAAGGCCTTCTTATTGAAATTAGCCCTTTTCACGTGGTGCAAAACGGGGCTTCTGGTCTCCTATGGAGAGGACTGGATGCCCATTGACTCATTAGTGAGAGGTGACGGAGAGGTGTGGCGAACAGTCACAAGAAGGTAGGGCCAGCCGGGGTGCGTGTGTGTGTGTGTGTGTGTGTGTGTGTGTGTGTGTGTGTGTGTGTGTGTGTGGAGGGGGGAAGAGTGCTACTGCGATGATTTATACCCGACCCAGGTCGAGCACAGCTGCGTTATTCCTTCATCCATCAACATGCAGGAGCTAAATCTGGGAGAACTTAAAGACATCGGTTACCGAACCATGAAACGCACTTCCACTCCCACTGTTATTACAGACGATGTGCGCGCTGATGACTGTGGGAGATTGCATTTGTGCGCACGGTGAATAATTGCAAATCAGCCTTGTTACAACATGGGGGGAGCTGTCACCATTAACGCAATGGCGGTGTGTACAATGGCAACTCGCAATAAGGCACTGCCTCAGCATATGGTCAACAGGCACTTCTGCCTTGGACGTTTGGTTTGGACATACGGTATGCTAGGTGTAGCCTGGCTCCGCCATCCTACATACTTCCGCTCAATTTTCCCTTCAGTATGTCGTCTGGGTCTGCGGTATATTCGCGGGTTTTCTCCTGCAAAAGTCTGCAGGTCCAATCAGCGAACAGAGGGAGTGGCTGAGAGCGATGACGTTGAGGTTGTGCGCTAGTTTGAGCCAGACATACGTCACGACCAAACGTTAGCGATTGGTTATGGTAGATCCAGAGTGGCTCTAGGCAGATCCAATAGTTTTAAACTTCAACAGAGTGCTCGCCTTCAAGGAAGTTAACGCTTGGCAATGGAAAGTGGCCAGACTCTCTGGACATTATGAAATGTACGAGAGTCTGGTAAGAACAGGCTATTGCTAAGTGTGCAGGGCAGTTTGAAACTGCAGCTAGGTGCTGCACTTAATGTAATGAGGCAAGGAAGGCTTTGCATGAGAAAGAAACGTTCAAGAAAACCAGATAGAAAGGCGTCATGGCGGTGGAGGAAACCATCTATAGTGTCTCTGAATGAGATGTGATTGACATGTCAGATTGTCCCTGTCTTTATTAACTGATGAATAAATCAGCATCCTAAATAAAAAACATTTGGACACACACATACATACACACACATACACACACACACACACACACACACACACACACACACACACACACACACACACACACACACACACACACACATAATGAGAGACAGAAGGACAGATAGTGAGTCACACTATTATAAATAATAGATAAAATAAATAAATAATCTCTCAAACTAAATCAACACAAACTGAAATCAGGTGCTCCACTCCTTTCCACCCAGGATCCTTTGCCATGTCTTAATCAACCAAATTGCACTGTAACAACAATGCAGTCATGTGACAGTCCCTTGGGTCTGGTCCCGAGGGCCCACAGCCTGAATCTCTACCCCAGCAACCTGGCAGCCAGGGTAATTGAAAAATAAAACACATACACACACACATACAGTACTCTCTCTCTCTCTCTCTCTCTCTCTCACACACACACACACACACACACAGAGGGAGACAGAGAGAGAGAGAGAGAATACACAGAAATATGAGAATCCAAACCTCCATAGAGAACGGATGTCAGAAAGAGGATCGGAACACACACACGAAAAACAAAAATGTGACATGAATCCTATCAGACTGCAGAGAAATGTAAAAAGAAAGGGATCTGCCAGATGGATTCAAGAAGGAAGGGGAGAAAACAAACGCCAAAAAGCCACTGTTTTGAGAGGACTGCAGCAGTGTACAACCCTACGCACTGGTGACTCCAACCAAACCGCATCTGACAGTGCTCCATGACATGTAGGTCTTGCTCTGTACTGCATGACTGCATGGACCAAGGTGGCGGGAAACAGTGATGTTACTGCTACGGTAAACCACAGGGCCAGGGACAAGTGCTGAACGGAGCGCTACGTCCATGACAGTCCAGAGTCAGTAAGCCAGATGCTGGTCGAGGGTGGGAGGAGGGGGGTTTGTTAATCCTTTAGCCATCCTCTAATATGAAAATAGACACATTAAAACTGTAGCGAATTAACCAGCTCACATTGTTTTTTCAGAGAACTATATCAGATCATGAATTAAAGCTTACGCTAAAACCCCAGCTTTTGTATGTTTGGGTCACATTACTTTACTTCCACATTCAATCACAAACCTCCTGCTTTACTGTTCTTACTGTTTTGATATCTATATACCTATACCTATATAGGTATAGGTATATAGATATCAAAACAGTAAGAACAGTAAAGCAGGAGGAGTATATATATATATATATCAGAGGCGATTGCTCTAAGACTACAGGGGAAGCTCAGCCTCCTCTAAAATATCACGGAAAATCGCATCAAATAACACTATTACATTAGCTTCTAGCCTACTATTCCAACTAGAACATGCTGAAAACATGTTCATCTTCATGGCTAGTTTGTTCAGCAATAAGGTTTTGTCGGTTATTTATCGTGATTTCGCACCCGTAATACTGTACATTGCTGTGGCGACACGATCCATCAAAAAACCCATAGACGCTCGGCTTCACTGGGCTTTCAATAGCACTTACAGAGTGGGCTGATCTCAGTGAAGAAAAGCTACACGTTTATTGGACAAGCGCCACAAAATCGTCATTTCCAGGGAAGCCCGGCGTCTCTGGGAGTGAATGGGACAGTGGGATGGCCTGGACGCCGAGCTTCTGTATGATGATTTGAGGAACCGTCATAGAGGCTGGACTCTTTTTGATTGACAGCATATGTCGCGATCTGACAGGAAGTGGTTCAAGTTCAAGGGATGCGTTAACGTTGTTGACAGGTGAAGCAAGAGGCAAGGCAAGTTGCAGCTCAAATTCTACAGTCGGTTTCTATTTGTCTTTGTAAATAGCATACTGTAAATAAAACCGTAATGTGGAGTTACAGAGTTTGTGACTTGCTTTTGTTTCTGTTGTGTATTTAGGCTAGGCCTAAGTTAGGTAGCGCGCTATTTAACGGTGTAGGCTACATGATGCCATGCCAACTCTATAGCATACTGTTTGGCCTATTCTGGGTTTTGGAATAATTTTTGCACTCAAAGAACAATATAGCACCTTAATAATATTAATTTAATAATTGACCAGTTTTATCAGAGCTTCCCCTGTTCCAAAGAGCAGCAATCGCCACTGATATATATATATATATATATATATATATATATATATATATATATATATATATATATATATGAAATTAATAGCATCAAAATACAAGACAGCTGCACTAGAACTTGACCTTTTTTGGTCCATGAACAATAACTTTTCATCAACATGCAAACAACATAATGGCACTCAGCAGCAGTTCTAAAATTGGCTCTGTGACGGGGGAAACCTTTCCCACATAGAGATTGATCTGGTTTCTCCGAGGAGCACAGCAGTCGCCCTCACCCTCCCCTGCCGAGCTGACAGACAAAGGCGAGGACAGCAAGCCCTCATTCCCATCCTCTGGGCAGCGACGGGCAGCAACAGAAGCCAGACTCCCCAGGCCCTGTTCCTCAGACCGTCCATAAATCAGTCCCTACCGTGAGGCATCGTCTCACCAAGGGATGGGCATCCAGGGTGGCACCCCTAATGGAGAAGAGCAAGCTGTATGCCAACACGGCCTTGTGGGTAGTCTGTTTACCCATTATCAGCCTTATCACAACTGTCACCCAAGGAGAAAGGGAATAAAAACACGAAAGTGGAAGACGAGAAAAAAAAAATACAAACAGAAAATCACATTCTCGCTTTGCAGCCACTGCATGGGAATGAAAAGACGACCCTGTGCGAGTCGCCGAATTCCAAATTCAACAGTCCACAGTCACGGCTCAAGCCTTTGTCAGGCACTTCCTGTTTCGGGGCAGAAGGCAGCTCTGGTCATCTCTGAATAATGTCTGCGGCAGGCCCTACCACGGCCCCCAGCTGATACAACAATAAATCCAAGGTCTCGTTCTAAAAGCTGCCGCTTGTGAGTGAGCTAGGGAAGGAGGTTTATCTCTGTTGTGATGTACTGTGAATCACATTGGAAACCTTCATGAATGAGTAACCAGAACAGGGAGTAAGAGCAGAACACACTGGGAGAGGGAAAGAGGAAAGAGAGAGAGAGAAAAGAGAGTGAGAGAAAAGAGAGAGGGAAGAGATATACTTTATTGTTGAGGTAAGAGGGGAAAGTATCTCAAATGGATTCCCTCCTTTTTTTCTTTTTCGTTCACTTTTTTATGCGCACGGAATATGTTTTTTTTCCCCCTCATCTCCTCTCAGGTGCCAGTGTGGAAAAAAAAAACATCCCGAAACACATCAACTTCATTTCTTAAAAGGGGGTGCTATGTGGAGGGCATCACCTGCAAACAATCAGGTACAGAGGGAAAGCTTTAAGAACGAGAACAGAAACAGGGATGTGATGAAAATTTCATCATCCTACTGTGACAGTCCTGTTGGGCTCGCTACGCCTCTCTCACAAAACATCACATTCAGCTATGCTTTTCCTGCCTCAAGCACAAACACACACACACACACACACACACACACACACAGAGCCACACACACACACACACACACACACACATACAAAGACATACACACCAATTTGATTACACCTTTGAATGCAATTTTATCTGGGGAGTAGGACAACACTTTCATCGCTTCAATCTTTATTTCTGTGAGTGTAACAATTGACCACTGTTTCATCTCCCACTCCCTTGGGACGATCCCGTATGTTTCCAGGGCCACAATACAAACTGACAGTTGGAGAATGATTCCATTACATCTCGTATGTTGCCACATTAGCTTGCTTCTGTTATGACAGTCCTGCCAAAACTGGAGTGGTTGCGTGAGGTGCCAAATGTTGGCTTAGACGTGAACAACACCAAATGGTGCACGTGCTGCAGATTTCTACATTTAGAAAGTATGTCCAATGTGGAATAGTTCATCTTTCCCTAATTATTCCCTGCCATGTTTGTGAGAAGGAATGAGACACGAGAGAGAGAGAGAAGCCATAAACTAGAGAACGTGGACGAACACAGAACATGGAGAGCAGGCATATAAACTTGAGATGCCGGAGATGTTTTTCATCTTTGGAAGAAAAAAAAACCGAGAGAGAAGCCATAAACTAGAGAATGTGGACGAACACAGAACATGGAGAGCAGGCATATAAACTTGAGATGCCGGAGATGTTTTTCATCTTTCGAAGAAAAGAAAAAAAAACGAGAGAGAGGATCCCAAACCCCTCCATGAAATGAGAATGTGCACTTTGCTCTGAATGATAGCCGGTCTGAGAGCCAGGGGCCACAGATGAAAAAGAGCCTTATTTTCACCCTGTTTTTCCCTCCTCCGGTATAAAGAAATCGCTCTCTGATAGTTTGCATTATCCTGGCAATTTCTGCCCAGTGTAAGTCTACAAGCTTCATGGCAAACTCCCGGGCCATGGGGGTTGGCTCTCTCCGGCTGGCTAAGCTCTGTTTGAGCAGCGCTGGCTTCCATTGCTGGCTATCACTCCAGACTGTAATCTGCACCACCTATCCAAAAGATTACAGTAGCCATTATGTAATGTTGTGTAATGCTGTCAGCATTTTAATGTAGTTCAAATGAAGAGAGACAGAGAGAGAGACAGAAAGAGAGAGAGAGAGAGAGAGAGAGAGAGAGGGAGGGAGAGAAAGAGAGAACAGGAAGTGGGGAGTAGGAGTCCTCCTGTATCAACAAGATGTTCATAATGGCCCAATACTTAACTTAACTTAAAAGGTGAAATATCTACAATTCTCAGCTCCCACTTACCAGCAGCATTATTTTTCAAAGTGACCAGCAATGTGAAATATCTTACAGGAAGATCGCTACATCTCACCTGTTGGCAACATTGACGGAACCTCGTAATGAATAAGCCTTATCAGGGTAATAATGAGAAGGCATCATTAACGGAGATACAATGCTGGGTGTCAATTGAATACTATGAGGGTAGACATAAAGCTTGAGACGATGGAGCACTTAACGTCTACAGCCCCTCTAATGAAGATAAACACTAGAAATATTAGCAAGCTAATTTAGCAAAAGAAAGGGACAGGGTATAATTTGGCCAGCCCCCTCAATATTGACATATGGTAGAAAGCCACTGCAAGGTCTGTCCCTCATATTGAGCAGCTGTGCTCAGGCACACTACTTTGAATAGATATTTCCAGATTGTTAGGCTTGCCAATGCCTCCACAAGCAGACCAAAAATTAGTACAGGGAGGTTCGGAGAGAGAAAACGACCCAAATACCACTATTGCCACTAGCTTTCCAATGTCCTAACTGCCTCCCCACACACAACCAACATGGGCACTGAAAACAAATGGGTATGTGTCAGATCAATGTCTAGTGATTACTTTAATACTGCTCGGTGATGAAAAATGTCACTCGGTGGAAATAGACCAAAATCTCATTTTCCACGGGATTGGATTTTTCAAAGATTTATTTTCCCAGCCATGTCTCCTTTGCATCCCATTGACGACACACACATACATTTATTGGGGTGTCAGTAGTCACGTGGGGTGAGGGGAGAGGGCCTGTTTGATGCATAACAAATGAGAAATTCATTTACTAAGACCATCAACTCTTCCAAGCCTCCCATTTCAGAGGGGGTCTCATCAGCTGAGGATAAAAAAAAATGCCTTCAGAAGCAAAAATGCCTTCATCTGATTCTCTGAGTCCTTAAGCTTGTTGTTCTGTCATGTTAGCGACGACATGCTCAGGCTGCACTTGGTGGGTGAAATGGCACAGCCACCATACACGCTCGCAATAATTACAAACATAATAGGGATGATAAAGATGCCTGTGAAGGATCCTCCAGAACAGACGCATCGTCACACAAATCCTCCCTCAATTAGACTTCCTTATTCTGAATTGTATGTGGGCTACATATAATGTGAAACAATGACTAGAAGAGAGGGGGGTTGGCAACCACCTGATTGTGAAGAAGGTTAATTGACTTCTTCATTCATAGGAGGGAAAGGACAGAGACTGTTGTCTGGATGTGTGCATCCTGGAGTACGGAGGCTGACATCTGCTTGAAAATTAAAACTATCTATCAGCTGGAGGGTGACAAGCGTCCATGCCTGTTTACATTATGTACCAGGGCTCGGTGCGGTCTCATGAGATGTCTTCTGGAGCGCGGAGCACAATGGTCTTGTGGCCTCCACGAAACGGCCAGAACTGTTAACATCTGTGGACTGCTGAGATCGTAAAAAAAAAAAAAAAAAAACAAGAGAGAGAAAGAAGAACAGCGCCAACACAAGACAAGCAAACTGAACTGAACTGAAATAAAAAACAAAAGCAAAACAGCAACAACAACAACAACAAAAAAAATCCTCCTCAGGCTTGGGGTGAACTTGCTGAGGGTTACTGGCGAAACAGTGTGTTCGCAAACAGGCCTGAGGGAACTGAACAGCCTGGCCCGAGCACCAAAGGCGACCAAGCTGTTGTTTTAGCAGGGCCATGTCCCCCCAGCATATTCTTCTCATTATGCTGTCCCTTCCGCATCCTCTCGCCCGCACTGTAGCCAAAGCTGTTTCACTGCATAACAATTACTGGAGCCAATAAAACAGTCAAAAAATGAAATTTTCCCCCAATTAGTCTTTCTAATGATCTGTATGTAAATAAACTCATTAGGCTACGTTATCAGAGATGGCCGCCTTCACATTCTTGCATTTTAATGAAATTGAAATTGATTTTTTCCCCCCTTTCTCTCTCCTCTTGTCAGCCTTGCTGTAATGTAGCATTACCCTTAATAAAAGCCCCTGAATGTGAATATTAATGAAAAATCAATGGTCTGTAACTTTTTGAGCCCTACCTCTCCCTATCGACTGCTTTTAGACCCACATGAGGTGGTTCTTCACCACTGATGTTTGCACAATTGATCGCTTTTGATGAAGATAGGGTGGTTTCTTTTGGGGTACAGAAGCAAAGAAAGAGAAAAGAGATATGGATTAGAAATCAATACAGCTAATGCCATTGGTTTTCTTTTTTGGGCGGCACAAGCACATGGCGGCCTATGGAGAACCTCCAAGTCAGCATCAGGGCAGCCGAACAAAGTTTGCTCTGCTATGCAACTTCTCTGTTCTCCAAACAAGAGTGGTCAAATTAAAGACACAAATGTTGACAGACATGCTGCCATTATGGTCCATAAAACCAATATTAGGTTGATATTTTGGCCAAATAATTCCCTCCATTATCTTCATATCTTATTAGTATCAGAAAATCTGTACTGGACTGGAAAAAAAAACAAAGATCCTGTTGACAAATAGGCCTATGTTTCTAAATCAACAGCAAAGATATAGTGACATCTATCAGCAGATGCACACGTGACTGTGAGTTGCTCACTCATACATTGAGTCTGTTTATAGCACCAAGAACTTTAAATTACACCCTGCCATACCTTTCCATGACTCATTATGTGCATCAGAGAGAGAGTGGAATTGGGGTGGTCTCTTCTACTTATATCATCAGACTGGCTCCAACCAACCTATATGCAGAGATGTTGATATACATGTCTTCAGGAGCTCTTTATGCAAATCAGCATGAATTCCCGTGTTACTGCGGACGTAATGAAGTACAGTGCTGTAGCCTATTACCATGTGGTCTATGACTTAAATCGTTGCATATAGGCTCATACAGTGGCTTAATTCGTATAGCCATTAATGTTGAAACTGCGGATACTGAAATTGATCAGCTTTGTTTGGTTCAGTGAGATGTCAGTTTAGACACATAAAGGCCACATCGTGGTTGCTGCAACTTCACATTACTATGACGCGACTGAAACCATCCAGCCAGTGTGCTCTGAGCACTTAGCTGCACACTATTCTGATAGGAGACTGTGACATAATGACGAGGCTCTACTCGACGATAATGGTAGGCTACATACACAAATAAAGACGTTTGTCACACTGAAATAGTGCAGACAAATAAACCAATGGTTTAGCCATCAGCTGTCTCCCTGTCAGTGAAACTCTTCAACTGGCTTTTTGTAATCATTGGTATAAATATCCTTACACCTTAAATGATAAAGGAGTCGGTGTGACTTCAGTATGCTTCAGTAATACAGAATGAGTCAGTTGTGTCTATTGAAAGTTTACCGGCAAAACGTTTTATCTCCACTTAACCACTCAGTCAGGTCACCGCAGCAAACACCCCGCCCCCTCTTTCTGTCTCTCTCTCTCACACACACACACACACATCCATCGAAAAACACATTGACACACACCTTCCTGGTCCCCCACTTTCACCAAGGGATGTGGGCAACTATTGGACTTGGTAACCATATCTACTGCATCTTAAAATATGCTCAGGCTCGACTCAAATAAGCCTCACACAGCACGCAACTTCAGACTGCGGTGGTTCTCAACAATCCTATAAACAAATAAATAAAGGTAACATAATATATACACACCCGAAGAAATTCAAGCTGCGCTTTGCGTACTGCTTACCCATCACACTGACACACACACACACACACACACACACACACACACGCGCAAACGCAAACGCACACGCACACACACATGAACGAACACAAACCTGAACCATTTTATCAGCATGTTTAAACCACACAGCCTTCTGAAACATCTCAACATACCGCACCGATCAGCGGGCCAGTATTTACCATAGACGCTGTCAAGACATCTAAAACACGCTAACACTACCAACGAATTTGTCCGTGGATTGAATAGCGGAAAGAATGATGAAACGGCGCGTTTGATCTACTGAAAACATCAAGAACAAAAACACTTGAATTCATGTACAATCAATAGCCTCAAATGAAAGAAAATATTTGCACCCTCCCTACATTTGTCTGAAGCTTACAGCAAATAACTTGGGAGCCGATGCAGAGGATCATGATAGACTGTCAGTAAATGTGCCCAAAGAGCTCGTTTTAATTGCCATAGATTAGCCCACAAGTCATGCAATTCATCGGGAATCCTTGCGCAAAATAAATATGTTGCAATGCATTCCATTTGTATCAAACCATTTAGGATACGGTCGATATTTAAGAAGTAAACTTTATATGAAACGACGAAGATACAAGAGCAGTGGAAGAAGTACCAAAAAATGTCTTACCCCTAAAAGCTTCCAAGACGATCCGATTCCGCTGTCACTGAAGACCAGAAGATGTTAGCATCACAACAACTGATCAGCTTCGAGAAATGGCTTTTCCACGTCTTCACTCTTACAAATGAAAAACTGAATTGTGATCAGAAATCCCATTCACCCAACAGCCAAGTTATGAAGCGGGTGGTTTAATCCGAACCAAATATGCACATCGTCTGCACTGAAGATGTGATTGACAAGGTGCAGTGGCTTACTTTCAATTACATATGATGCCCGAGAAAATTGAATTATGTCCGGGAAATTGAAAAAAATTCAGATAATTTGAAGGACAGAACAAACATCAGTTAAGTCTGGCTTTTCTCATATCAGAATTGAAGATCACGAATCCTCCAAACCTTCGCGGCAATGCCACCATTCCCAATACACGTGCGCTCTTCAGAAATCGGCACCGCAGAAAGGACAGACAGCTATGTATATTTCACAAGTATTCTGTATTGCCACATCCGACGGGTCTTCCCTCCAGAGTGCTGCTATGTGAACACTCGCAGCCCCGGCGGCTTACGGCACGCCTGCTTGGTCCTAGAGCCCGCACAATGTCTGAGTGGTCTACAAGCCCGTTAAAGACCAAATGTGCCCGTTAAAATCCACATGAAACGAATAAAGCGTCGTTCGGAGAGAAAGACGCACCACGGCTCTATACAAAGGCTTTGGTGTGCTACTTTGAGCTTGCAGTAGTCAAAAGTTGGGTATCTGCAGACTCCATCCTCCCCCTGAACCGAGTGCAGCATCAATGAGGACCAGCAAAAGATGCAGCGCGGGCTTAAGGATACATGTACCGCCGCCCAATGGAAAAAGCGGAGAAGATTCAATGCTCAATTTTGGTTATCAGGCCAAGTAGTTAGACGTGCTGTTTTTCGCCTCTGCAAGACATTTCAGGTGAGAAGTAGAGACGACCATAAGATGAAAATGGACGAAAATAAAGAGCAATTTTCTGTTTATTTTATTTATCTCTGTCAGAAAGCATTGACCTACCGCATCATTGGTAATCAACGGAGATTAAGCCACATAGGCTATATTTCCAGATCAGAAGCAGTAGTTTTCAAATGTAGCAGATGTATTTAATTTCAAATGCATTGACAGATATTGACTGTTTTCAATTAGGCTATTAATATTTGTTGATTATTGATTGGTAGATATTTGGCAAAAGAAGACCTTAACGACAGGTTTTCTTCTTAACCACCAGTAGGCATAAACAAGTGCGGATAAAGTAGATCTTATTTTATTTATGAAAACAGTGTAGGCTACGTGTTTGCTGTCTAGTCAACTGCGCCAGTCTGCTCTCCTTTGTGCAAAGTGAGAAGATATTTCAAATTAAACTGACAGTCCATTTTAAAAAAGCGACTTCTCTTTCTCTCATCCCATTAAAGCCTGTTCATGTATTAAGGTCAGTGTTTTTTGAAGTTGAACTTTACCCACCACGGGTGCGCCTGCAGCTTAATGGCAACGGTAAGTATTTATGTGGACTGAAGTGGGACGTTCTCAGGGTTGTGCGCTCGGAGACGGGTCGAGGGCGCAGTGCAATGCACAGTTCCGCGCGGAGGCCCTGAATGGCGCTTGTTTGATTTCACCGGGACTATGCGGTCCTGTCAAGGCGCCGGCCTCTGAATCTGCACTGCTGTGAGGCGAATGTCGATGAGAGGTCTCTGAGTCGAAGAAAGGACCCCCTCAGAAGGGAAATCTGCACTGTGTGCTCTCTCTGTCGCACAATCCACGGAACGAACGTGACTTCTTAATGAATGGAAAAGGGAGACAAACATGCCTTTGATTTCCCGGGTCTGCAAGATTCTCTGAGAAAGGATTTTTAAACAGTAAATAACCATCCTCCAATGCACAGCCAATGACGGCAGTCCCAATCATGTACGTAACTGAATCATCGCCGTGAGGAATGGGCCTATATTATAAGAAAGTGCAATAATTAATTTCAAAATGACATGAGTCGCCACGGGGACTAGGCTTGGTGGAAGAATAGTGTCATGGTGGTTGAATTTTGAAATGTAATTTATATTCCTATAGACCTCCAAGAACATGGTACTCTATACTAAACTGGATTAACCTATGTTAAAGCATGACCAAATAACATCTTTTTAGGTGAAGGATTTACGTAATAAACTTGGTGTCCCAGTGATATACTGTACAGAGGGGGCACAGATAAAAAGAAAAACAGATTTCCTGGAATCTACAGGGGGGGAGGGGGGGGGGGCAACTAAGAACTGTTACCTCAGCCAGGATTAAGAAAGAAATGAGATGTGATTGATTTGTGGTTTAACTCTAGTCTTGAGCTCCCTCTTATCCTCTCTTTCTCTCTCTCTCTCTTTCAGACACACACACACAGAGAGAGAGAGAGAGAGAGAGAGAGAGAGAGAGACACACACACACAGTTTAAACGTTTATAGTAAAATAAATAGCCTAAAAATCAGACTAATAACAATAGCCATAAACATTTACAAACTGTGACTCTGTAAGGAGAAACAAAATAGTTTTGTATCATTACTTTTTTTACATTGTTTTGACTCTTGACTTGTGTCTAACTAGCCTACACAATGTGTATAACAATCTGGCCGTGCCAATTACATCTGGAAATCTAAATGGGCATCAGTACTAACTACATCAATATTCTCATACATAGACACACACAGACACACATTTACACACACAAAAAATATGTACATACACATATTTAATGTCTACGACGTGCACACAACAAAACACACACACACACACAAAATGCAAGGCTGTGTGCTGGAACCCTAATTATAGGTTTATTCAATCTGAGGGTCAGAAGTATCAAGCTGTTGCATGGGCAGGAGGAAACAGCATCCTCCCTGATTGCAGAGTGAGCTTCGCCTCTTCCTTTCCTCTGTTTGGCACCGGCCTGTGCCAATACAGAAACCATTACACAATTTAATTACAGACCACCATTAACACATCGCTGCGTCTGAACCCTGAAACACAGACAGACCCCTCTCTCTCCCTGTGTGACTGTCACTCTCTCTCTCTCTCTCTCTCTCTCTCTCTCGCTCTCTCTCCTTTAGCAACTCTCCCTCTCTATGGATCTCTTTGTATGTGGCTGCGGTCTGTCTTCCATTTCAGTAAACATCTGTCTGTCTGTTCTGCTGCTCTTTTCTTTTATAGCGTCCCTCCCTCTCTCCCTCCCTCTCTCCTTCCTTCCCTCTCTCTCTCTGCTCGGCCTTCCCTTTTTTCCACTTCTCTCCATATAAATAAATCCCTTCCATCCTCCTCAGTTGCTTTTCTTTCCTGTCTGTGTTGCCCACCCTTGGTCTGACCCCCACCTCTCTCCCTCTCTTTCTCTCTCTCCTCTCTCTTTCTCACACACACACACTCTCTCTTGCTCTCTCTTACTCTTTCTCTCTCTCTCCTCTCTCTCACACATACACACACACTCTCTCTTGCTCTCTCTTACTCTCTCTCTCTCTCCTCTCTCTCCCTCACACATACACACACACTCTCTCTTGCTCATTCACTCTCTGTCTGTCCATCCCTCTCTCTCTACCCCATCTATCTGTGTTTGTATATATCTTGCTGAAAGCCCACCAGTGTCTTCTCAGTGGCTATTCTTTTTTTACATCATGCCCTGTGAAGGATCTCAGCGGCAAATAGTTGTTTGGCAAATATGGACATCTCTCAGGGAGGCTCCACTGAGTCCCGTCCAAAGAGGAGAGGTGGGGGGTTGTTGAGGGGGTTGGGGGTTGGTGGTGGATTTTGCCCTGGACACAAATCAATCAAAGCACCATAGGAGGGGCAGCAGGAGCCCTCTATTTGCACACCCTGCCTTTTATGGGGAGAGATATAAAAGAAGGAGTGAGAAGGCAGAGAGAGAGAAAGAGAGAGAGAGAGAGGAAGACGGGGGAGAAGTGTGCATGAAGGGTAGAAAGACAGAGGGGGAGAAAGTGAGATAGGAAGAGAGTATGGAGCAGCAGACTGAGAGAAAGAGAAAAAGAGGGTGGGAGGTGTGTTTGTGTGTTGGGAGGGGGGGGGGGGGTTGCGTGGGTTGCAGAAGGGTTCTGGAGGATTTACAACGGTGGCCCACTGTGGCACAGAGAGCCCAAGCAGACGGTGGCACACGTTCCAGCTTGCGTCGCAAAGTGTACAAGTGTCACGTTAGCAGCGGGAGCTGACGCGTTGGCCGTCTGCGCCGAGACACAGACACCCGCCCGCTTACTTTTAAACTTCAGAGAATGGAGGGACGCAGAGGACTTAGCGGCAGCCATCTCCCATATATGGGGCGCCAAATGTAACATGCCTTATTTCGTGGACAAAATGACTTTCGTGTGACAAAATACATATATTCATTACGAAACCATGTTACATCGTAACGCCTTTTGTCCACGGAATGCACAAATTGGTTTGCATTGTGTCCACGAAACACTGAAGAGAGCACATAATTTCGTGGACGAAATTGACTGGTGGCCTTTTCCTTTCGTGGACATAATGCTGAATGCAGTATTCACTGTCATAGACGAAATGTTTGGTCAAAAGTAATTCTGTCTACGTAAATACGGAATGCACCTACACGCATCATTCTGTGCATCCTATTTCAATTTCGTCCACAGATGTATTGTGTTGTGTTACAGAAGGCATTCCGTCCACGCAATAGTAACTTAACAACTTACGAAATGCATTCAGTGACATATGCTTTCATTCTGTGGACGAAATGCATAATAGAATCACGTACAATACATTTCGTGAGTCAGCAGTTTACGAAATTAATTATGTGTCACGATAATTTCATTACGTGGACGAAATGCATAACAGAATCACGAAATCAGTTTTGTGACCTGCTGCAATACATTTCGTGAGTCAGCAGTTTACAGAATGAATTATGTGTCACGATAATTTCATTACGTGGACGAAATGGATAACAGAATCACGAAATCAGTTTTGTGACCTGCTGCAATACATTTTGTGAGTCAGCAGTTTACGGAATGAATTATGTGTCAGGATAATTTCATTATGTGGACGAAATGCATAACAGAATCACGAAATCAGCTTTGTGACCTGCTACAATTCATTTCGTGAGTCAGCAGTTTACGAAATGAATTATGTGTCAGGATAATTTCATTATGTGGACGAAATGCATAACAGAATCACGAAATCAGCTTTGTGACCTGCTACAATTCATTTCGTGAGTCAGCAGTTTACGGAATGAATTATGTGTCACGATAATTTTATTACGTGGACGAAATGCATAAGAGAATCATATGGAGGGGGATAGCTGTCAAAATATTCGTGTCCATAGATTTGATACACGTGCGTATTTGTCTGTAGTTGTGCATAAAATAAATATTTGTGAATTCTCGAATGAGTCCAGTCGTGCATAAAATATATTGTGTGTATTTTATCCATCAGAATACGGATGAAAAAAAAATATGAATTCAAAAATTACAAGTACGAAATCAAACTTTACAGTTGGCTTTCTTTGGTATGAGTACGACTTCGCACAAGTGACTCAACTGTCAAAATACGTCATCGCCGCATTCAAAGGCATTACTTGTTGAGAAAAGAAACATAGATCGAGATCAAGACTGCGCATGCGCTGAGACGAATCCGGCGGGGGCAGTGCCATTACTGCGGGTTAGGGACGTCGGCGCTAACGTTTGTGATAGCTACCAGTGGAGTTGAACAAATCGTCTTTTTCCCCCTTCGTTTATTGGCTTACGATGTCGGGAAAAACCTGTTGTGTGTTCGGCTGTTACAACAGCAGTGGGAAAATACAGATATGGAACAAAAATATATAAGTTCCCCCGCCGTTATTACACAGCCTGCCCTATAAGCACTACACAGATTCCCAGGGCGAGCCGAAGACCAAGCTGTTCGTCAGAAGTGGATTGTGAACATCAACTGAAAGGATTTTGTTCCGAACAAACATATCACGGTAAGTTTTGTTTAACAGTATTAATCTTAAATCTTGCCAGTTGCCACAATGACTAGCATGCTGTTGTCTAGTCTTGCATGGCGATACTTTAACGCTATCTATGTTGGTGTGTTAAGACATGGCACCAAATATTTGACGTAGAAGCAAAACTGTAAAGTAAGTGTGTGCTAGGAACTTCGGTAGCCACCAGAATAATTATCTCCATCAACTAAATGGCACTATTGAAAAATTATTCGCTTTAACTATAACGTTAGGGCAGCCATGGTGGCCATCAAATCAACATGAGTTCGGGGGCAGGCGACACTATGCTAGTTGCAAGATTGCTTTCCTTCTTTGGTAACGTTAACCATGAAAACATCAGTCATTTGGAAAGATCTTAGTGCGTTTTCCTCCGATTCAGTTTTTGGGTAACTTATATATTTTTGTTCCATATCTGTATTTTCCCACTGCTGTTGTAACAGCCGCACACAACAGGTTCTTCCCGACATCGTAAGCCAATAAACGAAGGGGGAAAAAGACGATTTCGTCAACTCCACAGGTAGCTATCAGCTATCACAAACGTTAGCGCCGACGTGCCTAACCCGCAGTAATGGCACTGCCCCCGCCGGATTCGTCTCAGCGCATGCGCAGTCTTGATCTCGATCTATGTTTCTTTTCTCAACAAGTAATGCCTGTGAATGCGGCGATGACGTATTTTGACAGTTGAGTCACTTGTGCGAAGTCGTACTCATACCAAAGAAAGTTTGATTTCGTACTTGTAATTTTTTAATTCATATTTTTTTTCCATCCGTATTCTGATGGATAAAATACACACAATATATTTTATGCACGACTGGACTCATTCGAGAATTCACAAATATTTATTTTATGCACAACTACAGACAAATACGCACGTGTATCAAATCTATGGACACGAATATTTTGACAGCTATCCCCCTCCATAGAATCACAAAATCAGTTTTGTAACCTGCTAAAATACATTTCGTGAGTCAGCAGTTTGCGGAATTAATTAGCCAGTGGGTCCCATTTAGAAGTGGCACTCGCCCCTCCAGTTATTAACAGAGCTGCGTGAAATGTATTGCAACTTTTCGCCACGAGGTCCGCTGTAGCATTGCCGGTAAACGGGACAGCTGGCTGCATTCAGAGGCTTTGCAACGGCAGTGTGATTGGCAATCCGCGAACCGGCAACTGCATAGGCTTTCTCTGAATTATCTATGGTCTATGATCTTCAAACTATGAGCCTCTTCGACGAGTAGATTGCTGGTCCACTGGACCACGATTTTAGGCTACACTGTAGATTAGGTCTATGCCCGGTGCTTCTGTCTGTTAATTTTGCGGCACAACTGCTGGAACCGTGGACCGAAAGAAAAAGAAACTAAATGTTTCCCTGATCAATGCATAGGCCTACTTCTTAATTCATCAAATATAGAGGCATAACATTAGCCTAGGTGGTAGTGGTAGGCTGTGAGTGCTCATTCAAAGTCTATGCGTGTCTGTGCAAGTTGTAACAAATCGCCCTTATTCAAAAGAACTGATTGCCACTACGCATTTAAGGTTACGGGCGGATCTAACAAGCAGGAAATCATTCTAGCTCAATGCAGACAAAGAACTCAGTTTATCTTAACTTAAACTGGCAAAAGGCCTTGCCTTCCTCTTAATAAGAGTGTATATTAAAGAAAAAACTATCTTACAGAAAGAAACCCAAACATATGAGATTGATTCAATTTGTATTGTAATGAACGAACTCGCGGCCACTCGGCGCGCAACTGAAGGCCCGACACACAATTAACAACAAAGTTTCACAATGCACGAACAAATACCCCCCAAAGTTCAGTGCCCAATAGTCCCGACATCAAGCAGATGATTCAATCAGTCCAAAACAAAAACGTGATCCCCGGAATAAGAAAGAGTCGTTGCGCTTACAGTCTGTTGAGAAGTCGTTCCCTAATACGGTTGCGAAACGCAATCTCACCAAAACACGCATGTTAGGAAAAATGCTCCTTTGCTTGATGTAATCCAATGATTTTGGGAAAAAATGATAATCCACAGTGATCGCAGATACCTACCCAAAACGCGCGTTCAACGGTCAGCTGACATAAAATTTACATACATGTATTTTGTATTTTAGCAGGTCACAAAACTGATTTCGTGATTCTGTTATGCATTTCGTCCACGTAATGAAATTATCGTGACCATAGACTGTATATATAGTTCTATATATACAGTCTATGATCGTGACACATAATTCATTCCGTAAACTGCTGACTCACGAAATGTATTGCAGCAGGTCACAAAACTGATTTCGTGATTCTGTTATGCATTTCGTCCACTTAATGAAATGACCGTGACACATAATTAATTCCGTAAACTGCTGACTCACGAAATGTATTGCATCAGGTCACAAAACTGATTTCGTGATTCTGTTATGCATTTCGTCCACATAATGAAATTATCGTGACACATAATTAATTCCGTAAACTGCTGACTCACAAAATGTATTGCATCAGGTCACAAAACTGATTTCGTAATTCTGTTATGCATTTCGTCCACATAATGAAATTATCGTGACACATAATTAATTTCGTAAACTGCTGACTCACGAAATGTATTGTACGTGATTCTATTATGCATTTCGTCCACAGAATAAAAGCATATGTCACTGAATGCATTTCGTAAGTTGTTAAGTTACTATTGCGTGGACGGAATGCCTTCTGTAACACAACACAATACTTCTGTGGACGAAATTGAAATAGGATACACAGAATGATGCGTGTAGGTGCATTCCGTATTTAGTAGACAGAATTACTTTTGACCAAACATTTCGTCTACGACAGTGAATACTGCATTCAGCATTATGTCCACGAAAGGAAAAGGCCACCAGTAAATTTCGTCCACGAAATGATGTGCTCTCTTCAGTGTTTCGTGGACACAATGAAAACCAATTTGTGCATTCCGTGGACAAAAGGCGTTACGATGTAACATGGTTTCGTAATGAATAGGCCTATGTATTTCGTCACACGAAAGTCATTCTGTCCACGAAATAAGGCATGTTACATTTGGCGCCCCATACCCATAATAGATGACTGTCCTGGGAGTAGCCTATACAAGTCAGGCAATCTGAAATAGAGTAGACTTGTGAACATTGAAAATAAACACTTTAAAAAGTGGTAGCCAGGAAGGTTGTCTGTCTTTGCGGTATTTATTTCTGATTTAAAGTGCGTATGTCAGGTTAAAAAAAAAATTGACAAATGAAGGGACATGAAGCAAGATAGTAGTGAGTAGGGATTTTTCTTGAAAAATCAACTTTAAATACAATAGACCGGTTTCAGGTCCCTAACAACCGTCGTTAAGGACGAACTCGGAGGACAAGCAAACCCAGAGCCATATAGCAATACATTGAGAGAAAGACGCAGAGGTTGAAAATTGTTAACTTTTGGCAGAGAAAATCAGAAGGAAATTCCCCTGTGTGGTACAGGAGACATTTCATTTTTTGTGATGTGTCCGTTCAAAGCTAAAAAAAATTAAAACGCCAATAAAGTAGGCAGGCCTAGGTGCTAGACATTTGGATACGAAGCATGCATTATGAAGCTACGAAGTTATGCCACACATGTTATCTTCATGCTCAAGAGGAAAAACTCAAGTCATGTAGGCTAAATAACATAGGGTAGTGACGTTAACAAAGTGTTTCTTTTATCATATTCCTCAGCATATCATTTTAATGAGAGACTTATGATCCATGAGAACGGAGGCTAACGTTAGCCTACATTTCACGCAAATGACAATATGCAGGGTAGCCTAACGTTAAAGTTGACACTCCATTTGAGTTGTTTGTTTTAGAAAAGAAGACATGGGCTTGCAAGTAACGTTATTGCATAGGCCTACTATAAGGTAGCCTAGCTTATAGCTAATCCGTCAAAGGCTCCTGTCCTGTCAGTTAACATCCAGCACAATGCATTTTGTGCATTGTAACGTTATTTCAGTCAATCGTTTAATGTGTGGCCAGCATAGGCTACTTTATCAAAGTAATTATCCTCTGACCTCAGGGGGAAATAATTGTCCACCCCTGTCATTATGTACCCTTTGAGTAGGTAATGTTCTCACTAAATCTAAACTAATTGTTTCTGCAGTCGAAGCCCTAACGTTAACATCAGCTTAAGCATTAAGCCTAACCTAACTTTACAGTGACTGGCCACATGTTTAGCCTACCTTCCGTAAAATCCGTTGCTTTTTCATAGGTAAATCCGCTACACCTCTAGATGAAAACAATTCAGACTCGGCTACACCGAAATATTTCGGCAATATGTTTTTATTCTTCATCTTATATCAAGTTCAGCCAGCTTGTTTTCTATGGAATCAATTTTGTGTCAAAAAAATTAAAGAATACTTATAAAATAGCAAGCAAAAAAAATCAAATCAAAATACCAAATAGAAAAAATCAAACAATTTTTTTTAACTCAATTAAAAAATACAAGATTGCAATGAAATCATTTGGGTAACCGTTTAACATATTTGTCTTTGCCTCTTTCTCAGTTTTGTTTGCTGCTGTTTTCTTTGATTACGATTCCAGCTTTCTCGTTTGCGCTCCCTGACTTTTTGATTGCGGTTTTGACACAAACGTGTCGGGGGCATAGGTCAGGGGGTTGGGATTTCCTTGGGTGCATTCCCATTGGCTTATTTATGTTTGACGGACAGCTAAGCAAGTTTACGATTCAGTTTATTATTAACAATTGTAACTATTACTGATTGTACATTGTTGTTTACAGGAGCAAGTACGAACTGAGTTCTTACAAAGAATACAACAAAGATTCCTCTTAATGTTGAGAAATGAAGCAGTAGACCTCGGCTATCTATTAGATGTTGCCCAGCAGGAATGGAATGTTAGCTACTAGCTAGCCTACCGAGCGGGGCTCAAGGCGAGGCGGTGTGTCTTGACGTGAGCTAGCCGGTTACCGAGCGGGGCTCAAGGCAAGGCTGTTGTGATTGTGCTTGACTGGGACTAGAGGTTACCGAGCTGGGCTCAAGGTAAACCGCTCCGTGTTTGTGTTAGACAGAGGCTTGACTTGGCTGAGCTGGGCTCCAGGCGAGGCTACCGCAGTGTTTCCTCTAGGATTTTTTTAAGCAGTGGGGGCAGGCCTGTCCGAACAACCCCACCGCCCCCCCGTCCCACGGAACTGACAACTGACACTTCGCTGCAACACAAACAGTTATATGTATTCACCTCTATTCACACACAATGAGGCATTATTTTCAGTTGTGATTGAGCTGTATATTTGGAGAATCTACAACAGGTCTGCACAATGAATTTTGAAAGGCAACTGCGACTATTGTGCGTCTGCCCCATTTCTGATACCGTGGGGGAAGAAAATTAAACCGTGGGGGGCCGCCACTACCAAATCAACGTAGAGGAAACACTGCTACCGTGCTTGTGGACAGTAACGTTAGCCAGTCACCGAGCATGGCTCAAGATGAAGATTCCTCTTAACGGGCTGTTCAGACTACACTCTCGGATAAGTTGGATTGTACTGACGACCTACGTGTTATTTAACCTGGAGCTTGTTGTATTCTTTGTAAGAACTCAGTTCGTACTTGCTCCTGTAAACAACAATGTACAATCAGTAATAGTTACAATTGTTAATAATAAACTGAATCGTAAACTTGCCTATGTCCTGCCTTACCTAGGATTGCATTCTGCCATCAAGGTGCGACGCACCGGTGATGACGTTGTTACAACCAATCAGAAGCAGAGTACGGCATTCGCAATACGCTTGCTTAGCTGTCCGTCAAACATAAATAAGCCAATGGGAATGCACCCAAGGAAATCCCAACCCCCAGACACGTTTGTGTCAAAACCGCAATCAAAAAGTCAGGGAGCGCAAACGAGAAAGCTGGAATCGTAATCAAAGAAAACAGCAGCAAACAAAACTGAGAAAGAGGCAAAGACAAATATGTTACACGGTTACCCAAATGATTTCATTGCAATCTTGTATTTTTTAATTGAGTTAAAAAATTTTGTTTGATTTTTTCTATTTGGTATTTTGATTTGATTTTTTTTGCTTGCTATTTTATAAGTATTCTTTAATTTTTTTGACACAAAATTGATTCCATAGTTTTCTATGCGCTGTCAGTGTAAACAACTAGTGCTTGTCCTCCGAGTTCGTTCTTGACTACGGTTGTTAGGGACCTGAAACCGGTCTATAGAACAATATTTACAGTTCTTTTTATAACTGAATTTATGAACATTCCAGACACAGTGATGACCTCATAAGAGGGAGTCCAGCAAAGTTGAGCTTAGGGGAGAATGGTTCATAAGCATGAGCCTGACTGGCAGGGACAAAGTAAAGACGAATAGGCTACAAAATGTAGGTAAATCATGGCCATCAAATCATCAGTGAGAAATTGATTAGGGGTGTGAGTAGGATCGAATCACTAGTAGTATGTATCATGGCTTCAAAATGTTATTTGCCATCACATAGGCTTTCATATACAACAAGTTAAGTAGAATCAGTAAGCAAATTAATAGCCTGTCTATAGCTAACATTAGTTGATAAGCAGCAATATATATAAAGAGCAAATGTGTGGTAGCACATACACTGATGGTTTTATAGTCAGGTCTCTAAAGAAAAGCATATATGCCCATGGTTGGCTGAACACAGACTAATGAGTTGATTACTGATTCTACTTAATTTAGGCTATATAATGGCCTATATGTGATGGCAAGTGACACAACTGGCATTTTCAAGCATTGCTACTTACCCATATCCTCTTCATCACATTTTAAGATCAATAATGGTTGCCAGTAAATAAAATATGCATCAGTATATTTTTTATGTCAGGCAGGTAGTAGACTCTAGCATGACATACTGGAATGAAGTCATGTTTTTGGCCTCATCAGTGTAAAAAAACCTACTGTATGATCCCTTATCCCATGTGTTTTAATTGACCAACTTTGCTGGACTCCCTCTTATGAGGTCATCATTGTGTCTGGAATGTTTCCTGGAATGTTCATAAATTCAGTTATAAAAATAACTAAATATTGTTCTGTTGTATTTAAAGTAGATTTTTCAAGAAAAATCACTACTCACTACTATCTTGCTTCATGTCCCTTGTGAATAATGATAATTCCTCTTTTAGAGACAGCATGAGCATACAGTAGGATGCGAGCCTTTGACATGTAGAGCGCTCTTGAACATTTTTACAATCATAGCCAGAGGCAAAACACTGATGCAGACTCCAGTCAACGCAGCGTCTAAACCCAAAGTAAATTATCAGTTATTATAGTAGATACCCTTCCGGGTTGTCAGATCCTTTGTCAGCCTCTGTCAAAGATCCAGGGAATTACACAGCGGTGAACATTACAACTATACTTAGAAATCCATTTTACTAATAATTATGTATTGTATGAAGAGCATTTGCTGGTGCATCAAATACTGACTTGGCTGAACATGCTGTGCAACATAAATGATCTTATGTGCAGTGTGAAGAAAGCATGATGACAGTTTGTATAGACTGAATCAAAGGAGATGCCGAGATGCACATACAAGACATCACAAAGCTCCATTTGACACCAGTAGCATCAGCTGTTCATCAAACAGTCATCTGTGTGCAGTCAAGCAAGTATTTTCTGGAATTGTACCTCACATCATCTGCAATTGTTCCATTAGTGCAGTCCACTGGTGAGGACCTACGGCTTTTTTTGATGCTTCAACCTCTTATATTCATCCCAAGTAAGAATGAAGTTGGCCACATAAAACACATCAATCTAAGATGAAGGTGTGTGTGAGTGTGTGTGTGTGTGTGTGCGTGTGTGTGTTTGTGCGCGTGTGCGTGTGCATGTATGTGAAGGGGATGGGATGTTGAAAGGCCGTTGGGGGAGACTATTGGAAATCTCAATCACTTTTAAGGGTTTGAAGCTGTTGTCAACATCATTAAGGAAGCTTACCTCAGCCTTGCTTATTGAATCTGAATTATACATCAAGAAGGGCCAATCAAGGTATTCACAGGGCTGTCAGGAGATGACTGTGAATTCCCCGCACGGGACCACAGCCATTTCCCATTAATTAGCTGCCCTGGCCCAGCGTTCGCTTCGTCCCATGGCAGTTCCATGGTACGCCGGCACGTTGGGAGTATGCAAATCAGGCTTAGAAACGGAATTATACTGTTCTCCTGGCATATACTATAGAGGGTGCACATGAAAGGGAAGAGACAGAGACATGAGAAGAGAGAGAGAGAAAGAGAGAGAGAGAGAGAGAGAGAGAGAGATTAGGAAAACAGGGAGGGAGGGAAGACCGAAGTGTCATGATGTCTTCATGTGGTTGTAATATGCTGATGCTGTTTTTTCCCTAGTTTCTAGTCTCCTTCCAGTGTTCACTTTGTAGTCCTTCTTTTTTGGGAGCATTTAGTTGGTAGCCATCCGTGAGCTTTGCCTACTCATAATGTGATTATAGACAAGGATCCTTTGGGGTTTTTCTGTGTTATGTCCCGCTATGATCTGAAAAGACAACCTGTCATCACAACATATTGTAGCCTACATTAGCTTGCTTCTCCCACACACACACTCTCACTCTCTCTGTCTCTCTGTTTCTCAGTGATTATCTCTCTCCATTTTTCTCTCTCCGACACTTCAGTACGACTTCCCATTTCCAGATCTATCACTTCAAATTCTGCTGAGCTGCACAACGCCACGCTATACACCGAAAACCATCACAGTGCATTTTTCCAGCTTGCAGGGCTCATTTGAAATTCACCCCCATCACTGCTGTTTAAATAGGCCTGGGATGAGATTGACTGGCGGTGTCAGCTGTCATTTTCAAGACGGACAGGTGAGCACAGGCTTGCGTGGCATGGCAGCGATTCAGAGCCAAAAGGTTCAGGGAGGGTACTGTATACTCCTAACCTACATTTTTTTTTTTATCTGCAGAGAAGTTAAACACGTTCTGATTTGATGCAATACAGGCCCTCGAGCTTCTTACAAATACTGTCCTGGAGGAGAGCGCATGCAAAACAGGAAATAGATCTCTCTCCACTTCTAGTAGACATCAAACGGCAAGGGCGTTCATCTTCTGTGGGACCATCTCGCCCCGATGCGATACAGATTACGAACCGTCACCTCACTTATCGCAGCGGCTGCTCCCTTTCCGTTAAGTTGATTTGTCGGGCGGCCCACAAATCTTTCCCACAATGCCGTCTGTCAAAATCTGGAGCACAGGATGATCGGCGCTGTCCTCAAGGAGAAAACGCATCTTCTGCACTCTGTAGCTGCACACAGGGTAAATGCACAGATGCACATAGGCACACGTGCAGAAACATTTGCGCATATGTACCTAGAGTATGCGCACACACACACACACACACACACACACACACACATACATACACACACACACACACACACACACACACCCACACACACATATACAGACACACAGAGAAAAACACACACAGATGTTCCTATAACAACATGCCATGTCTCTCGCGTTAACGTCAACATATAAGCCCATATACAAACACATAGGTACATTTATTCTTACAATGACATATTTCATCCCTTATGACTACA
>NW_027468689.1:15160898-15288398 GCF_046254945.1 Alosa pseudoharengus | reverse complement strand
AAGACTCACAAACTGTTTTCTCCCATCAGCATTAATATTCAGCAATATCAGCAATATTGCATGTTTATGTTAACAGCATTCAGCCTCCTCTGATCATCAGGGTCGACTCAAGATCCCTAATTTCCTGACCCCATCCTCCACCTCTGTATCCTCTCCCTAGGAGTTTTTTTTCCCCACACCCATTGCCTGAGGTCAAAATTGACTCCTGCAATAACATCGTAAAAAGAACCACTGTCAATTCAATATTTCATATAGATGAATGACATGTTGTAGGCCTATTAGAGCAAACAAGTGCAGGGCTGCAAACTGTATCTTGGTGTGTGTTGTGATCTGTTGTATGGCTAACAGGGAAAAAACAGCAATCCATGCCAATGTTTATGAAAGAATATGAGAACCTAAGCAACCTAATGAGTGTCACCCTGTTTTGAAATGTTATGGTTCAACTCAGGTAACAGAATACATTATGCAGCAGGATAATATTACCATGAATCAGTGATGTCCTTTCCTTTCCTCTTTCACAGCTCATTTCCGACAACACAATAAATACAATTGTGCATTTATTGTATGAAATCATGCATTGGTTTGTTAGTCGCCATAGCTCTTTGTGGATTATCTTTGCCGGTTCCTAGTCTTTCAGCTTGTGAGTGTAATTTGAGACAATAAAATGTGTAAAATACAAATATTCCATAACTGTAGAGGGAGCCCAGTAGCAACACCCTAAATGCCTAAGAATCGTATTGGATGCCTAAACAAAAAAATGCATATGAATCAAAGTCTTTAGGCAAGTCCCTCCACTCGGCGGCCATATTGCAATGCTTATTTGGGTAGAACTACGCGTGTGCAATGCTTCACAAATCACGACACACTAATCTCGCTCCAGCTGCGAGATCACAACACATGATTGGCACGATGTATTCACAACATACCACATGATTGGCACGATGTATTCACACGACTTTTGGCAGTAGAAGGGGCGGAATATGTGTAGATGACTGCCATGCTTGCTTTACGTACTAACCCCATACATTTTTATGGGAGATTCTTTGAGTGCTGTGTCTCCTCATTAGAAAGTGTATGAATGCAGTGTGTGACAGTTTTCTATTATTTTACCAGTGGTCAGCACCCTGTTACCATACCAAACTCTGTAGAGGGCCGAAATTGTATATCAATTTGACTGCTTTGTTAATCAACTATGTAAAGTAAACTAAAGTGACTGATAGTTATCAGATGCTTTTATCTCAAGCCACACTGACTCAGGATCAAACCTATAGGCCAACTGATCGGCAGGCATAGTTGCTACAGCTGCACAACCACATCCATATCTAACGTGATTTGTCTGTTACCCATCTAACGATAGCATAGCTTATGTTAGAAACCTATTTACCCAACATAAACAAATATAGTCTGTATTTACAATTATGGGGGGGGGGGGGGGGGGGGTAAATTCTAAGAATAAATTGGTCTTAAGGTGTGCTTCATTTCTATTCTGGAGATTATATTAGGGAACTGGCCAGAAAAAGACTAGAACTGAAAATTAAGACATTTCACTATATTTTATAAGTATGTCCTTGATCCTGAAAAGATGTGGTGCCAAAAGCAACAAGTTGCCAAGGTTAAGGAACTGGAAAGTAGGATAAACATACTCTTTCATAAGAACCAGACTGTGTGGTAAAGTTAAAACTATTCAGACAGACCATTACAGCATAGGAAGAAATATCTCTGAGTGAGTTTTTGACAAATTTGATGCACCTGTTTTCATAAATGAAAGAGTCAAATTTCAGTAGGCTGCTCAGCACAGGATCAAAGAGTCATCAAAGTGTCTTCTATGCAGTGCTGCTCTTTGCAGAACAATGCAGTCAGCTTACCAACAGCATCTGCTGCCAATTACATTTTAATTGATAGATAGGGGATACATGCTTAACAATAGTGACGGGTTGATGGAAAAGCCTGAGGTGGCCAACAGGGAACTGACGCCCAGAGTGCAGTCAGATGACATTTGCTGCCATTGACATCCGATGCCTTTGCTTTGAAACACTTAATTGTTTGCCAAAAGCTGTTTGCATAAATTTCAGATCACAATTCATGATATGCAGTGATAGATTTTTTTTCTCATCCCCCTCTGGTTTCTGCAGCAAAGGCAGATTTGTGTCCCTACAGCAAAACTTTGACTAATTTCCATATATCAAGCGCAAGTTTACAAAAGGGGAAGAAGACATGAAGACAGGCTTCAATTGCCAGCTTGGCACTGGTTCACACATGCACGCACACACACACACACACACACACACACACACACACACACACACACACACACACAAATCCAATGTTCATTCACACGGGTGGATTTTTCAGTAGCCTGAAAAGAAAGTCTTGAATGTCAATACAACAACTCTGTAGACCCTCTCTTTATCTGTCGAAAAAGAGAGAAAACCTATTGGTGCCAGCATCTCCCATTCACAGACCAACAATACTCCTATATTCAAAAGAGGGAAAAACACCATCCCAGCCTCATTTGAATCCAAAACAAACCCAAAATGCTTGGAGGTTGACCACTTATCTTACAAGTCTTAGCTGTCAAAGATTTTTTGAAGAAAGGGACAAAAAATGTTTCAAGGCCAGTCAAAAGGAGTAAGCAGCAATGACTCACAGAGGAGTCTATAGAAACAATCTCCTGTCCGAGTGTTCAGCAAAGTTCTTATTGCCCCATCAAACATTTGCCTTGAATTTCTCTCGAGTCGGTATTGACCCTGTGGGTAGCCAAGAGAAAAAGACAAAACTCTCCCATTTTCTACATGTCTATGTATCTCTTTCCTTTCTCTCTCTCTCTCCCTCCCAATATCTTTAGGTTAGTCTCTTCTTTCTCTTCGACATTCCATGCCACCTTCCCAGAGGAGATTTTTTTGTGAGCATTTACCATCAGATAGGCTTAGGGTTTGGAACCGTGCCATTTTACCAGCCTGGGGATTTAAACCCTTGTTCTTGTCTTACTGCACTGAAAGATCAAATGTTTTCAATTGTTTTCACTCTGGTTCAATAGAACCAGGATGCTTTTATTGGAAGTGAGAGTTCTGGACAAAGAACAGAGGAATTAGTGGATTGCCCATGTTTTGGGTGAGGGGGTGGGGGTGTATTGAATGGATACTCCCAGGGGGCACTACAATGCCCTTTTATTGCCTTTATTTATCCATCCCATTAGACCACAAGCTTTAAAGCTCTTTGGAGTTTTAGGCTCAGTAAATGTCTCAATTTCAGGAATAATTGCATTTTGAAATTATGAAAGGCTTAATAAAGTGTGTCGTTATGAATACATTCTGGATTAACTCCCCTTTGACCAGGCAAAAAAAAAAGACATATTCTGCCTGGCACTAAGGTGATTTCATTCTAAATAATGTTTTCTAAACAAAGTTCAGGAGGAGCCATAGGGATGATTGACAGCAATTAACTCACCTGCCTACCGCCGCCAGGGTATTAAAGCCGGCCTCCTTTCCTTATGGCACACGCACCGGCATTTGCGAAATTATCCCTCTTCCTCCCCCTACTCCTCCATTTCACTGATAGCCCAGTTACTCATCCTCCTTACACAGAGGGGTGCAAGCGGCCATCGCTCTATCGCGATCTCCGCCTCAGGCATTCCAGGACCACGGCCTGCTGCCTTGCCAAACATGCGCTTAACTTACACTCAAGCATAGCAATCGATACCGACGGCGAACTAGTGAAAAACAACTCATTCTAAAAATCAACTCACACCAAGGTATAATCTACTGTATGTATAACGCAACACCAATTATGACCTGCCCATGACCTTAACCCCAAC
This sequence comes from Alosa pseudoharengus, assembly GCF_046254945.1. Lineage (NCBI taxonomy): Eukaryota > Metazoa > Chordata > Actinopteri > Clupeiformes > Clupeidae > Alosa > Alosa pseudoharengus. Next base: position 15,284,584 of record NW_027468689.1, on the reverse strand, counting down.
CCCTGACCTCTCTCGACTCACAATGACCACACTTTTTGGACTTGACACAGACCGTTCGAACAAATGGGCAGAATCCTTAAATCACCTCAGCAGAAAAGCCTGGATATGAAGCACTGCTTTTTCTCAAGCTAAAATCATTCTCTTGACAACTGAATCATTGCACACAAATCCTTTGCAATTTAAATGAGCTATTTTAAGTGCAGAAACACTAGTCTTTCTTCTGAAAGAGTAAAATAAAATACTGAAGGTAAAGCTATATTGTAACACTGACAGCATACAAACTACTAGGTCCCTCCCTGAGGCGTTCAGTTTTTTTGGTATGCAGCGAGCTGTTCAATCTGCTGAATTCATTTTAGCTGAGTCCTTCATAATGTCAATGAATGGAACTCATACAAAAGAGACCTAAATGACTACTAGTGTTATAGTTTATGGAGAATAGATCCAGCTGCATGCCAATGTTGGCTGTTTTTTCTTTGGCAAACTTCTGAAGTCCTATCTAATCAGATAGTCACAGCATATATGAATTTGTCACCCACAAACTACAAATACACTTCTTTCACAAGTAGGATAAAAGCTGAATTGTACATGGCTACATGATGAATACAGTGATGCATGTATGTGACTAACTTGATGGAGAGGCAATGTTCCCATCAATAAGTTATTGATGTTTTTCTCCTTTTGAGAAGGAAGCATGACCCACTGCTGGCATGCTTAGAACCTGGAGCTTCTTTGTTAAGTCAAGAGCTTATTCTTTCAGTTAGGTTGTTGCAGCTTTTATATTTGAAAGATGCTTAATACATGAATGTCTAAAACAACTTTACCAACTAATCTTTTTTATTTCCTTCCCCAGTTGTTTTTTTATTACTCTGTTTCTCTTTCTGTCTCTCTCTCTCTCTCACACACACACTGGACCTATGCGCACATACTAACACAAACACAAACACACACAGACACACACTAAACCACAGTAGCCGTTTTCTATTCTGCATATAGCCAATATGCATGGATGGCATTCTAAGTGTTTCTCATTCTCTATCGCCCCTGCTGTGCTCAGCTAAATGGAATGAAAAGACAACATGAGCTTTGAAACAAACAAAGCTTGCTGGGAGAACGATGACAAGGTCTCCAGGATCACACTTACATTACACATTAATTCACTTACGATAGGCCTCCTCCGTCTAGATTAATTTTGGGCTGAGGGCTTTTCTGTCGCAGGGTTAAAGGTGTGAGGTTGTTTTTATTTCCTTCATCCAAAATGCATTAATCCCCGGGCTCCGTGTTAATAATGCAGCTAAAGAGGATTTGTAGTATCACATGGTGACAGTAGCACATGGTGAAATGGTGAGTTTGAAAACGTCAATTCCTTACAGGCTGGATCACTATCAAGGTTCTCTGACGGCCATGTTTACCAAGAGCATAATGGAACAACGGAGATGAGTTGACTTAAGTCTCAGCAAAAGCGGATACACTCGGGAAATAGAGACTAGGTTGTGTTACAGGCCGTTTCTGTACAAACAGCGAATGCTGTCGTATTTTGTTCAGTGCTTATGTTTCTTTCAAAGAAAGTGTTGTTTGCCAATGGAACCAACCTTGGCGCGTATTTTAAATGCAAACATACAAATGCTACATGCCATATTTGCAAAGCAATTGAGGATGTGCCATCTTTTTGTATGGTACACTATTCATCAAAAGCAGGACTCACTAAATCCACTTCCAAATGTTTGAATGTTGTTTGAAATATGAAAAACTGAGGGGAGAAAGTATAGAGAATAGTTACTTTGCATTACAATTGGCTCCTCTCTGGCTTGCCAAAATTCTCTGCTGTAAGGGGGAAAAACAGTTTTCCAAAAGTTTATTTGATTTTGTGGAGATACTCATGTATTTATTCATTTATTCATAAAACCGGAGTCAGTTCCCTATTTTGGAAGCTTTACCTGTGTGCATTAAAAAGACATCTTCTATCAACACCGTGCCCCCAAGGAAGACATATATAGCATGGACTTCCAAACCACAGGGGCCAATTTCACGACTCCGAAAGAGCTCCTCCAAGAGCTCCGATCTGCTTGGCCTCGACCAACCCAATTACTCAGGGCCCAATGTCTCTGTGTGCGCTCACTTCAACTGTGTCAGGCTAAGAAAAGCTCACATTAAATGGCTCATGACTTCTGAAGGTGCAGCTATTCTCCAGCTAATTGCCTCCCACTCACGATTTTACAGATGTGTCTCACTAAATTGTTTTTACTTGGCCACCCCGAGGTTATCCACACATACTGCAGATAAATTTAGAGGACGTATGAGCCGCTTGTACAAGCAGAGCCTTCTCAGCTGTTTTCTCTGTTCACTGTGGGTTGTCTCCATAATACATGTAAAAACCTGTCAATCATGTGCATATGGACATTTGTAATTCTTACCGGATAAGTTACTTTCACTGTTAGACTCTGATGGAGATTGAATGAAAGAGTTAAAATTATATTCAACATTTTCTGTGTCTGCCACATTATTTTTTAGTGCACTGACAGGTGATTGACAGATGAAAAATACTATTCCCAAAGACACTAAACTGAGCAACACACCATGAGAGACCTACCTGTAGTTTTGAATGTGCATGTGTCCGTGAATAACCTGAGGTAATATTGTATGCAAGAATACATTTGCAAGAAAACATTGCAAGAAAATTGCAAGAAAATTCTCTTGAAACAAACAGATGTCAAAGTCAATGATTGCTCTAGCAGGTCTAAGCTAAATTATTTAAAAACAAATTAATACACTCATCTGACATTCATGATCATTTCCCAGGAGTCTCACAGGATATGACATCACACTGACCAGCCAAACGGCATTGACGGACATGAAAATAGCCTGACTCTAGTTATAGCAGTGTCATCCTCAGATAAGAAGAGCATCTATTGCTAAGGTTGCGATGGTTTTGCCTTGTGGGCAGTGAGAACAAAAAGTTTCATCAGGGAGTGCATTCTCAAGTCATAGTGGCATTGAACAGGGGCGGAGTGGGGCACTAAACTCCACCTGGAAAATTCTGAAAGCACCGGACTTCCTAAACATTAAAGTGTGAATCTTGGAGATTTCCGCGGAAAATTCTTAGTGCAATTGCAAGGTTGATGGCCGCGGACGACTCACGGCCGCTATAATAGCTCTATGCACAACGCAGATTTATCTGCCAGCCCACCGGGAAAACTCCCGATCGTCCCGATTGCCACTCCGAACCTGGCATTGAATACCTCACTTACTGAGCATGTGCAATGGACACCAAGAGACAATGTAACCAATGGGACAAGTGGCATGCATGATTATCAAGACTCTCGTGGCAGCCATTAAACTCTGTGCAATATGGCATAAAGAGACTGCCTGTGCATTTTGTGTCGTGGCAGAGAACACATTATGCTCCCATGTGGTCTGGCGGTCCAGGTTGAGCTTCACTAAAGTGCCCCTGAGGGTACCCATGCAGTGAGTTCACCACCGATGATGATGATTCGCCGAGGCTCCCCAAACCACATCTGCTTACCTCATCGACTGGGAGAGGCACGTCTGCCTCCATTAACGCCGACTCTGAATTTGGGGCAAAGTCTGCTTCTGCAGCCACCACGTATGAAATATTGACTCTCCTGTCCACAGTAGGACGAAGGATCATTAAGCACTGAAGATGACGGCATGCTTTTGAATACTTCCTCCTTCTTAGCATCTCATTGCTGGGCCAGAACATATTTCATCCAACAGAACAATTTGTGTGAGTCTGTTTTGGGAGGACTTAGGGGACTTCACACGTCTTACTTGGGCCAAGATGTGTTATCTTTGGCTGGCTTCACAGATGGACGGGGTGGTCACTTTTTGAGAGGCTGACATGAAAGGTGAGTTAAGCAGAGCTGAGAGGCTTCAATGAAGGCATCGGATTTCCAGCCATTTCCTTTCCTTGTGGTGGTTTTCCTTCTCATTAACACTCGATTAAAAACCATCTTTGATGAAGAACAACAGAAGTCTTGACCAAGCCATGAGAGCAGGAATTGAGAAGCACAAGCAAACACCATCTGCTGCTCTGGAACTCAGGAAGTAGAATCAAAGATAATTTCACATTGAAGTCAATGACACACACACACACACACACACACACACACACACCTGAGATGATAACAAATAGTTAGTCAAAGCGGCAAAATTAACAACACATTTCTATCCTTTTTACTGGTAGTATCAGCCTCACAGTAAAGTCAACAGTGTGATGATGGCACAGAACTGAACTTCTCTGCCTTAATTCTCACTACTTATAAGTGTCCTTCGACGCCCTATTTAATGCACACCCACAACTGTACACACACACACACACACACACACACACACACACAGACACACAGACACACAAATGGTCATAGCCGTAAAATCACTCAGGCTCCTCTGCAGCCCTGCATGAAATAACCTCCAATCACTTTTGCAGTGCAGCGGGTCCTAAATATATCATGCTCTGTAGATATGTATTTCACTTGACACACCTTTTGAAAAATGTATATGGCAAAATGGATCTTTTGGGTCATTACATAAATATGGGAGGACTTTTTATCCTCCAAGAGCAAATCTCGCTAAACTCACTTATACCCTTACAAGAAATTACACAAAAATTCAGCCGAATTGTTGTTGAAGTATGCAGGCTCACGGTTGTTACTTTAGCGGATAATTGTGTTGTAGGATAGTTGTGAAATGGAATGTGTTCCTCTGTATTAAAATGTAAATTATATGTTTACATTGAGTTACTCAATTAATTACACAATTAATTTGGCATTAATTTACTCAAGCAACCATGTAGAATCTTGCACGAGAAGTGTGGCGTTTCCATAGCAATAAATAGGCAGACGTTTTTCTACCATCAGCTATTGAGAGGGAGGGGGAGTGGAGAAATACAATGGAAATAACATGCGTTGCTTGGTAAAGCGAACAGTGAGAAAAAACCTCCCCCAGTGTGTCAAAAGTGCTGATGGAAATTTACGTGGCTCTCTGAACGACCCTCTCTTGGGCCAGGAGCTTATCGGAGCGAAAGTGACTGTGAGGGATGAAACATCTACATCTGTCTACGGTCCAGAGAATCCCCATGTGATCCATTCTATCTCCATTTAAACAGCAGGCATGGGAGGGAATCCTCAGCAGGATCATCGTAATCATCGTGTTTGATAATAGTTAGAGAATTGGCAGCCGCGCGGAACGATTACCGGAGATTAATGAGTTTCCTTGTTGAGTTTGCAGATTTTGCTGTCATGTTGTTTAGTGTTAATTGTGAAATTTTGTACACACCATCTATGAGACTATTATTATTTAAACAGATTTGTTGACTCAGACTTAGTCTTTAAGTGCTGAATTTATGTTAAAAGTGAAAATTAATGGGGGAAAATGCAGAGACAAAATTTGCTATTGTATTATCTCTAATGGTTTAAAGCTTTGATTAGTTATTTTGTTTTCATACGACTGTGTAAAGTGCTTTCCAACATGACCTATGATGGGTATGCATATGATGGGTCATATTCTACTCTGTAAATGCATTGTATGGGTCATATTCTACTCTATATACATGATGGGTCATATCCTACTCTGTACTGTATATGCATATGATGGGTCATATTCTACTCTATATACATAATGGGTCATATCCTACTCTATATACATGATGGGTCATATTCTACTCTATATACATCATGGGTCATATCCTACTCTGTATACATAATGGGTCATATTCTACTCTATATGATGGGTCATATCCTACTCTATATACATGATGGGTCATATCCTACTTATGGATGGGTCACATTCTACTCTGTATATGCATATGATGGGTCATATTCTACTCTATATACATGATGGGTCATATTCTACTCTATATACATGATGGGTCATATCCTACTCTGTATATGCACATGATGGGTCATATTCTACTATGCATATGATTGTTTCTTTTCAGCTGCAGGTGAAACAAAAACCCTCCAAAACATCTTCACTCTCATGTGGTTCTTAATAAAGCCTTAATTTGCCTCAGCTTGTCAGCAATTTTGTGTGTGTGCGTGTGTGTATGTGTGTGTGTGTGTGTGTGCATGCGCATGCATGTGTGCGTGTGTGTGTGTGTGTGTGTGTGTGTGTATGTGTATGTGTGTGTGTGTGTGACTGAACGTCTGGGTCCCACATGGGGAGATACACCTCCGAGGGAAACGAGAGAGTCAGCTGCCTGGCAGGAAGTGAGACGGTGGGCAGGGAAACAGGAAGAGCACCCCTCCACTGCCCACCCGGTGTCTGGGACGAGGGCATCCGCAAAAGCCACCCGAGCAGCGGGGGCACCGGTCCGTGGAGAGAGGCCAACCCTGTACAGGGGAAGGCGGGGAGGACTCTGGGTAATTGTGCCCTCCCGTTGCCAGTGATTAGAGTCGCGCTCCCCGTCTCTGAAATGACACATTCGAATCCTGGCCGCCTTTCACATGAAATGAGCTGCCAGGAGCCGGAGTGTCAGCGGGTGTGGCGAGATTAGATTATTCTGTCAGACGCAACGCATGGCAACGCTGGCCAGGTTGAATCGCTCGTATATGGAGAGGTAGGGGAGCACAAAGACAGGGGAGTCGAGTTTGTTTACTGATATACTGTAGCCACACTTCTGAGGAGTATTTGTCTGAATTATGGTGTGTGTGTGTGTGTGTGTGTGTGTGTGTGTGGTGTGTGTGTGTGTGTGTGTGTGTGTGTACGTATGTGTGTGTGTGTGTCTGTGTATATATATGAATGACTGGTTTTGCCTTGGGTTGGGTTGGGTCGGGTTTAACATGCAGGGTAATGGCAATCAAATGTCCTGTATACACGTAATATCACTTTGTGCAACTTTGTGCAACCGCAAGTGTATGAGCGTGTTTGTGTTTGTGTGTGTGTGAGAGAGAGAGAGAGAAATAGAGAGAAAGAGAAACATATAGTGACTGAGCGAGGGAGGGAGAGAGAGAGGAGAGAGTATGTTTCAGTTTCACCCACTATTAAAGACCTGAGTAGGAGAGATTATGCATTAGCGGTGGGCTATGTAAAAAAAATCTCCCTTATGAATATGTAAAATAAGGGCAGCGAGTTGGATGGTAAAAATATCCTTATACCCAAGATATGATGCTTCCATACTATGAGTGAGTGTGTCTGTGTGTGTGTGTGTGTGTGTGTGTGTATTTGTGTACACGTGTTTGTACATAGCATAGGTATGGGTGCATAGGTATGAAGGAGAGGTGGAGAGAAAAACATACTTCAACAGCAAAGTCTCCGGAATCTTCAAGAGCAAACGACACCATGCATGCCATCCGATAAAGCAACCCCTCTCCTCTCTCCCCCTCACGTGCACTTTACATTATATTTACCTCTCTTATATACATCCAGGGATATCACACCTTATGGAGAGTGCTTCGCCTGTGTCGACAACAGGAGCAAACCAAATGCACATTTCCTGCTCAAACCCACTGAGATTATTGACCAGACGTGAACTGTGTGGGTGCCTGCTTGTTCTCTGGCTTTCCTGCTCGCGCAAACTTGAAGTCATACGGATGCCTTCATCTATTTCTGTGGCTGCGGTTGGGGGGGTGGGGGGGGGGCGAGGAGACACCCCCGGAAGGTAGGATGCGGCGCTCGCTGATTACAGTGCCCGGCAAACATCTCTCCTCCTCGTCTCTCCTCACCTCTCCTGTCCTCCCCTCTTCTCTCCTCTCCTCTCTTTTTCATTCCATCTCAGTCATTCTCGTCTCCACTCTTCTCTTCTCTTTTCTTCTCTTCTCTTCTCTTCTTTTCTCTTCTCTTCTCTTCTCTTCTCTTCCCTCCTTTATTCTATGCTTGTTTACAGTGGCTGCTTGAACTCTCTCTACTATATCAGTATGAAAACATCAGGTCTAACCATTTGAAAAGAGAGAGAGAGAACAATCCCTCCTCCTTTCCAATAGTTTTTACTAAGGAAAAACAGTTTAAGCTGTTTTTATTTGGATAAATGATGCCCTGAAGTAAATAAGGCATTGATGTAATGCCAGTTGTGGTGACAACCATACTCCATCACAATTGGTTTGTAGGCCAGATCATAGCTGTAGGGAGTACAGAGTACAGTAGGCCTACAGAGAATTTACTTAACAAAAAAGGTCCACCAAGTGAAGTTGTTAGAAAAGCCTATGTAGATTAACCGCCCTGTTGTGTTCGTGGCCAAATTTGACCAATTTACTCTCTCTCTCTCTCTCTCTCTCTCTCTCTCTCTCTCTCTCAAAAATGTTAACTTAATCTGACTCAATGATTTAATTAATTTAATTTAATCATGAGGCTCCACCACTTTGTTCACACAGTGCATTTGAACACACAAAATACATTTTGATCATTTTCATAACATTTTAGGTGTTTTGTTTATCTTTTGTACACCTGTGGTGTCCCTGGTCATTAGAAATGAATGAGTGAGATCACAGTCAGTGTATGAAATTGAGTCCAGTATCTGTGCTTATGTACATTCACACACACACACACAGACACACACACACACAGACACACACACACACACACACCAATGAATATCCAGTAGCAGAGTGGTTATCAGAAGAATCAAGAGAATTCCTGGTCGGCTAGTAACATTTTGAGGCTGGGCTGATGACTGTGAGCTTAAAAGGGCATGATGTTTGTATGTTTTTTTGCTGCGCCCTCCAGTAACCCCCCCCCCCCCCCTCTTCACTCACACACACACACACACACACACACACATCACCACCACCCCCACCCCACTGGAACTTGGAATCTCAGGGTAATATTTAGTGTCCCACTCTGCCACTGTGAAAATCTGTGTTGGCTATATAAAGTTCAAGCCATTTGGAAAGGGAGAGGAAAAGAGATGAACAAAATATCTGCCCTTGCTAGATTGCAGTACGGCCAGTACGCACCTGATGGACACTTACTCATCACACTCAATCTCGAACACACTCCCATCCAGAAAATAACAACCTCATCTTCATTAGACCAACCCTACAAAGGCGCTGAGGTACCATACCAAAATGGAGAGACAAAAGAGAAACAATTCATCAGCAACACACTCAACCCCGATAGTTAAAAACACTAACCTTATATTAACCCCAGTTACGAGTAAAACTACACAAATCCACTCAATCTTGCCTTAAACACTAAACTTCAAACAGCAGTCTGTTTCCAAAGAAAGAAAAAAACATCAATGCATCAGATAATGAACATCAAAATAAACCATTGATCTTCCATCATGACTTAAAGGCGTACTCAGTTATTTTGCCAGAGGTTTGCTGTAGCAGAAAGTCGGTCCTTTATTTAGCCTTATTTAGCCCTACTGTAAGTCACATGAATGTGAGTATGAGAAAGGCAGGTCAACATCGCTGTTTTGATACAGGATGTCCATATCATTAGTATTTTCCCACATCATACATTGGGCCAATTACTAATATGCCTTCCGCCCTCAGAACATATCCTTTAGTGAGAGCTGTTACAATGTGACGAGAGTTTCATCAGTTAGGCCTACTGAATTTATAAAAAAAAATCACTGACCTTACCTTTAACTACACTTAGGTGGTGCAAAAACGACTCCCCATTCCGCTTTTAATCTCAACCCCACGCTGATAAACTACTGCCGACACATCAACACATTCCCATTCCCATTACTTTATCCCTCCAGCACACAGGCAATACCTCCAAGCAAAACAGCAACCAAACAACAACTGCCCCCCTTCCCCCAAAAAACTGCCCCCCGCTGCCCCATCACACACCTTACCCCAAACCGCTCCAGCCTCCTCTTTTCGTGAGTCCACAGTGTGTGCTGAATGTTTCGGCCATCTGACCCTACCCAGATGGCCCGGTTGACATGCGTCTCTAGAATCAGCTGTTCCTCTGTACAAATCTGCATATTTAGTGTCAAATTATACGCTATATTAACACCGAATGTTTGTGATTCAAGGTAATGCATAAGTTAATAGAAAGCAGGGAAATGAAGGCGGGGGGGGCGAGAAAAACAAATTAAAAATACAAAGTACTGGGGGAAAGTAGCATATCTTTCATCTTTAGTTTTCAAGGGTAAGGCTATGAAGTCAAACATTCATTCAAAAGGAAATACTTAGTTTGATATGCAGTGATTTGAGGTATTCTTCAATCCAATCCATAACTTAAAGCTCAGAACATAACCCATAATTTGTGCTGTAATTTGTTGCACATGTGTAAAACATCACTTGATTAATATTGTTTGTTTGCTGCCATTATGGTTTATCCCCAAAATGTAGGTGAATGGGCTTTAATATACTTGGATTGTAACAGATATTGATTTGTATGCAGTTTGAGATGAAAAAATTGCCCAAATGAGATTTTCATTGTGATCCATCATGAGTCTTTATAAAAGTCATCATCTCTATGTCATCATAACTTTAATAAAATCAGCACTTTAATAATCTTCATGATGACTGATTTTTTTTCTCTCATCACCCTCACACCGGTGAAGTGTCAGAAACAAATGTGTCATTTTTCCATATCCAAAAACCATAAAGCTCCAGGCCACTTGGATGAGATGGGGATTCACCCTAAACGGCGCGGCAGCAAACAAGACAAATAAACGCTCTCCTCTATTCACTCAACCAATGGGTCCTGCCCATTGCACGCGTCATGTCACGTCACCCGCTGTCTAAATGGCCCGAATAAAACTGATTCATGTTGCCGGGAAGCGGAGACCTGGAAGACAAGCTGATTCATGCCACAGGACGGGGGGATGACAGGCCCCCTAAAAATGGAAAACAGCATCTTTGTCTCTTTAACAATATATGTGGACGTCCCCGCTGCCAAGTTTCAAGATAAAGCTTAAATATGGGGAGGCACTAAGAGATTAATCAAGAGAAAGTGGTCTGGTGCAAATAGTTCCGTTTTCTCTAGCTGTGGGGAGGGAGGAGTTTGCCTTTATGACAAGGGGAAATTGTGTGAGAAGGGGGGGAAAAAAACGCTCTGGGCTGATACTGCTGAATTTTCCCTCCTTTATGCAAAACATGCATTTGATTGCAGTCAATCGCTGTTTGAAGTGCTGAGGAAGATCAACGATGACAGTACGAACTGTAAAACCATTAAGGATTGCATCACAAATCATTTTTTATTAGTGACCGCCGCCGTCGCTCTCGAGACGAGAGGATGTGACATCGCTGAAGATTTAGACATTTCCTCCGTGAGTCAGCTGGAGACAATAAAAAATCGGAGTGTCCTTGACTGTCCTTAATCCACTGGGAGACTGGAGGCTCATGAACCTCCCCTCTGTCAGTCCTCTGTATGTCACAGCCTCCAACCTCCATGTCCTCCCGTGCTCCACCAGTATATCTCCCAGCATTAGGAGGACGCCAAGAACTCTTTATTCCCTGTGATTTCTTTTCTTTCTTGGAGGCAAACCAGACGAGCAAATCTTTCTCGTTTAATTCCTGTCCAGATGGACAGACAGATATGGGGCACGAAAGGTTAGGCTTCAACTGAAGAGGGGAGCGAAAAAATGGCCTCTTTTGTTTCATTAGTGGAAGCCCCATAAGTGGACTCTGAGAGAGAGAGAGAGAGAGAGAGAGAGAGAGAGAGAGATGGAAAGACAGAAAGAGATAAAGATGAACTCAGGGGGTGGGGGGAGGAGAAGGGAGGGACAGAAGGGAGGGACAGAAGAGAGAGACGGAGAGATGAGGACGAAGAGAGAGGAGGTCCAACGGCTCGGGCTCATTGATTAATAGTATGAGAGCCGGGGCTCTCTAAAGAAAGATATATTGGACAATTTCCGCGTAATGTGGATAACCTGACTGACTGCGACAACATTTGATTTGGTAAAGATATACACGAGATGAATATCTTGGCTCTGGTCTGGGCTGAGAGCACGTTCTCACATATGAATGATGAGAGCGAGCCAACATCCCAGTCACCAGGCTGGTAGATTAATCATAACCCTTCTGATGTCCTTTAAACAGCACACGAGCCATCTGAACTCGCCAGTCTTTCTAATCAAAAGGGTCTGTGTGTGTGTGGGGTGTGTGTGTGTGTGTGTGTGTGTGTGTGTGTGTGTGTGTGTGTGTGTGTGTGTGTGTGTGTGTGTGTGTGTGTGTGTGTGTGTGTGTGTGTGTGTGTGTGTGTGTGCGTGTGTGTGTGTGTGTGGGTGGGGGTAGGGGGGTGGCAGTAATCTGGGAGAAAGTAATACTGAAGATGATGTAACAAAGATAACAAGGAATTCACTCACTGTAGGCCTGCAATGAGATACCATGAGATGCTATAATAATTTTGATTATGATGGGAGATACTTTATCAATAATAAACGTAAATAAATAAAAATCAGTGAACGTCATAACCCTGAGATGTCCTACACTGGAGCAAAGAAAGATGCCATGTGAGATAACAAATAAGGACTGAACAAGTCGATGGAAAACAAGAAGAAGCTAAGCAAAGTCAGAACGCCACTTCAGCTTTTGAATTTCTTCTTTCATTCAGTGCAGCAGTGAAACACTCTAACACTGATGATGACTTCAGATATGTACCCATTAGCTTTATTAAGTGCACTGCAGTTGAGTGGGGTGCAATTTTCCTTTCTTGTGAGGGAGCACAAAAACTTTCTGTTAAATCCTGGATTCTGTTCAATCTCTCGCCACACTACGTGTTCTCTGTGTATGCGCAGACACCTTTCTTATTCACGTTAAATATATATAACAAAGAAGTAGAATAAAAAAGAAAGAGAGGAAGGCATTTACTGTGGCGGCGGCGGCGGCATTCTTTCAAATTTATTCACTGCAGCTGCTGATTACCTTTGCTGAAAGAAGACACGATATCAGGCTTTTATTTTGAGTACCTCTCCAAAGACATTTGAAAGCCACCCTTTTAACAAGACAAACACTGAAATTTCTGACAATGACAACCGAGTAGAGGCTATGAATACTTAGCCTCCAAGGCCACGCTCACTCTATTTTGCACATCAAATGAAAGCCTGGGTTGATTATACAACCTTTTAGAATGGAAATGAGCCAATGCTTTGATAGGAAACACACAAACACACATTTAAGTCTTTTGTCTCACTGTCACATGTCAATTTACTGAGGAATAAACCGCTTGTGGCTTTGTCAATCACATCTGAGATTTGTTTTTGACCCTCATATTACTGATTACCAGTACATACAAACCAGAACAATTCCATCACATCATGTTGTGGGCGATGTCAATCAATTATTAACAATCAAAACACGGTGTGGAAATGCAGTGTGTCTTTGGTAAACCTATGAAAATGTCTATTTTAGTAGTTCTAAGAGTTCTCTGATCCTCTCTCTGTGTGCAAAAGACCTTTAGGGTAAACATACACAAGTGCTTATCTTCATTTATGTCAGGACAAGTGGAGGAGAAGTGAGACATGCTCTGAGCTCTCCGCACCAAACTCATCTGCCTGCAGGGTATACATTTGCTCAGACTTTGGTGCCGGGAGAGAAGAGGAAACTAGCCGCATCCGTGTCTGATTACACAGCAAAACAAAGACTCTATCTGCCTTCTGAGATTGATCCCGATAAGCTGCCTAAAGTTCCCCTCCCAACCGGAGGGGGGGCTCGGAGAACGAGCCTGGCCTTGGGCCAAGGAAGCACTTTCTCCTTCATGTAATAATAAATAACATTGCAAGGCTTCAGGTTCGCACGCTGTGAAAAACATGAGGGACTGCCATTAAAAGGGAAAGAGTATGTGCATGCATGTGTGTGTGTGTGTGTGTGTGTGTGTGTGTGTGTGTCAGACTGCTGCAGAGATTGTCTGGGCTACTTAAGCTGCCATGTAACACATGCCACAGATGCTTTTACATATATTCAACATTACAAGGATTCAGCGTTGGTTAGGATCTCTGTCCAAGACCTCTAGTCAGAGTCAGAAGAACACGTTTACAGGATGGAAGACATGAACGAGTGAATACATTGGCTGGGTTGCCAACATCCTTTTCAAATGAGCACCAGGTTGCGCTGTGTGAAGCCCTTCAAATACGGTCTCATTTGTATGGATTTCAGATCTCTGTGTTAGTGTTGAGCTTATCCCATGAGAATTTACATTAGCGTCAAACTGCTGTCAGGAGACCAGTCCCTGCTGCGTTGGCTTGAGCATAGTTTGTTCAAGGTGCGTCCGCAAAACATGCACGCAAGAAAACGGTCCACAACTGACTTACAATAACTCTTTCCCTTAAAAACAGCAAGCTATTCTCTCACAGAGGTCACCTAATCAGGCATTTCTACATCTTTCATCATAGGTTGTAAAAACAAGGGAAAAGAATGAAAAGCACTTTGAAAGTGCCTTCAAAGCGCTCAGAGACTATTCCTCCAGAAAGACGTGTTAGCCGTGCTGCCACTGAAGGCGTCTCACCTCTAGAGATAGCGTACTTTCAGCTGGCACAGAAGTCATATTAGGCGACTGATGTGTGCTTCCTTAACGGATGCAGGTGCAACATTACCCCGCCCCCCCCCCCCCCCCTTCCACACACACACAAACACACACACACAGAATCAGAAGTAACTGTAAGAATCATGCAATGGAATGGAATGGCATGCTGCATTACATAATGCTTCAGTGTTTGCATGTTATGATTTACTTCCAATCTAGTCCAGTATATACACACACACTCACGCACGCACGCACGCACACACACACACGCACGCACGCACGCACACCCACACACAAATCTAGCCTGTCCTGAAATGCTTGAGTGGGAAATATGTGCATGAGACTATCATCAAAATACAATTGCCAAGGGCAGCATCTTGAACAAAAGGATTCTCTGTTCATAATTACTACTTTAATAAAAGAGAAGCAATTGAATAATTGAGGTAATACTACAAAAACAAGGCTGCTAAATTATTCCAATGGCCAACCATAAGAAAACTATTGCATCAAAGTCTGGTATGCATGACACAGAGAGAATCCAACCCTGTGGAGAACACGCCAGTGAAGGGAAGAAAAAGAAAGCAAAAGAAGGAGGGAGGAGGAGATCAGGGAGAAAGGAGGATCAGGGGTCTAACGCAGCAACAATGCTCTGGATGAATTATCTATGGCTCATGTGTGTAAGGCCTCTGTTATAAGCCTCTTCAGAACTCCCCAGTGAATATTTAAGAGGATGCCCTTGTCGAGTGTTTTACCATCGCCGTGGTAATTCGCAACACGTTTATGACATCATTGGAAGGGGGACCAGGACGATGATCCACCTTCTGTCTCATGCAAAATGGGAAATCTGCTGCCGTACCTTACCACATGCCAAAAAGCCTATGTGAGACATTACTGTTGCAATGTCCTTGCCTCCTGCTAGAAAAGGCAGCCCCTCCGCTAGGTATGCACATTCATAAGTGGGTTTACTGAGGCAACCCGCTGTAATGCAGCCCGGCATGGCCAAGTAAACACTTCTTAGCTGACACTTACAGACAATACAGCCATATTCCTGTACTGAATACAGTATGTAGGAAGGAATTGGAGCTTTCGCACAACCATGATGCAACCTCATCATCATTTTGGTGCATCTTCCCTGAGCTCCACTTGTCTTCTGGTTGGAGGATATCCGACATGGTAAGAACAGTGAGTGGGAAAGGGTAGATGCTTATGGCTTGAAAAAATTGAATTAAAAACAGTCATTGCAAAATAGAAAATAATTAGTCAAGACAGTTGATTGGATTTTGGCTTGATGGGATCATTATTGCTGTTCACCACCCCCCAAACCCCATCTGTCTCTCATACTCCCACTCTCTTGGGACTGCTGTCAACTAAAATACAATGCAGTGTTTGTCTGGCAAAATAAAATAAAAATTTTAAGGGCAGAACATGCTGAAAAGTGTCATTCGGTGTACCCACTAATTGCTTGTGAGTATAAATTGATGTGAAGTGCCTGGGATAAAACAATCGAAGCCTCTCGACACGACGGTGTTGTCACACTAACAGGGCTAATTACATATAGGAGGGTAATGAAGAGGCAAGTCAATGCTGCTGTGACCCTTGACAGCAAAAGCTATATTCACCTTTACACATATTCTGTAAGAGAGATATTCTAAGAGATGGATGATGATAGAAAACCATATTAGACGCTCACATTCAATTGTTTAATTATTTTTGGTTGTAACCAGTTTTAACATGGTAAACTCTCCTGTTAACTCTGCGTTGTGTTGTTATTGGAATAAATGCAGAGTCTTGTTGTACAGTAGTTGGCTAGCTGCAACCGTTTATTTGTTGCCCCTGACAACAATACGGACAACAGTCAGGACCTTCGCCACTAGCCATTGACAATTTCATGACACCCGAAAATGTACATAACAGTCTTTATAATGTTATGTAGGTTATCTTATTATTTGTTTTATTTTGTTTTATTTACCACAATTATTATACTATATCTCGTTATTTCATTGTTACTGTAATCTCGGCTTCACTAAAAATGAGGACTACCCTCAATGAACCTCCAAGATTGAATGAATGACTGAATTTTCATTTAAACTGAAAAACAGGATATGTAATGGTTTTGAGAGTTAACAAAACACAGTGCACAATCAAGTTATATATATATATATATATATATATATATATATATATATATATATATATATATATATATATATATATAAATTAATAAATTAATAAATGTATATATATATATATATATATATATATCTCAAGATATTAAGAACAACAAAGCAGTGGACATGTCCCTATTTAAACTATCAAGGTGAGCCACACATGGAGAAAAAAAAAGAAAATGGTTGGCCAAATGCCTCGCTTTGTACATCACACGAGCACCATAAGTGCTCTGAGCATGACACAATTACCGCTTCGGTGTGTCTATTGTCAGAAATTTCACCCGCATAAAAAGAGTTACATAATACAGTCTTGACCTTTTGCCGAGCTTTTTTGAAAATCCCACTGCAGGGAGCGATCTGTGCGCCGTGCCCAGGAGTGATGTGGCGTGATTCTGTTGGTTTTATACCTCATTTGCAGTGAACCCCACTTGTGTCCCACTAAACGCTACGCAGAGCAAGTGAGCAGCAGCAGGGTTTGTTGTGCAAAATGTCATATCCCAGGAAACTCATTTTCAACAGATGACACAAAATTGTTGCTTTTTTATTTTATTTTTTTTTAAGGCGCAAGGGGGTGGACTAACAGTGCTGTGGGGGGAAGCTGGAGAAAGAGAGAGAGACAGAGAGAGAGAGAGAGAGAGAGAGAGAGAGAGAGAATTGTAGTGGGATGTGAATGCTCAGTGGTATTTTGGTCTTTTGTATACTGGGCCTCCAGTGCCACAGTAAGACATGATCTGTTGAGTCTCCTCTGTTTACCCCACAGTTTTATCTGTTGCCAGCATGTCGCCAAGTTGTACCCTTCTACTTCCGTAATCTGTCTCTTTCTGTCTTTTCCTCTCTTGCTTCCTCCCTCTCTTTCTATCCCTCTCACTCTCTGTGCCCTCTTTCTAGATGGCTTCGGTGCCAATTCATTGACAGCTGCTTTGCTGTAACCCGCACTAAACCTGTCTGAGGGACTCCTGGGGGTCTTGGCTGAGGGCCCCATTGCCTGCCAGTGGGGGGAATGTGCGGGGCCCAGGGGCCAGGGCCACATTGAAATCGGCCCATACCATCTGCAGCCTGGTTGCCGTCCTTCCCGGTGCCAAGGCCCTGCAAAGGGTGCTTTTGCCCCCTTCGCGAAGGGGGATTGTTCAAAACGCCATGAGGCTCGCAGAGTGCCAGATGAAATGAATCTTCTGTAGCCTCTCTACACTGAATGTACTGGTGCTCCATCCACTGAGCTGTTTAAACAGCATATGGTTGAACATAATCGCGATGATCAAATGTTTCCCCTTGAAATATGATTGTAATATGATTGGTGTGCCTTGTAATTGTAATGATGCTAAAACGCAACAAGTTTGGATTTCTTACAGAAATTAAATGAGTGCATTTCATGGAGGCTTAAACAGTCGTCACCCATTTTATCAACACCAACTAACATATTCAGTTGCTATAATTGGGGATTCATCAGGTCATTTCAAGGACAGTGGACATTGGTGACTCTTTGTCCTTTCTATTCAGCTCTAACTGTGATCCTCAAAACTGCACATGTTATACACAAACCTATTACAGTATAAGTATATAGTATATATACTCTTTTGATCCCGTGAGGGAAATTTTGTCTCTGCATTTATCCCAATCCGTGAATTAGTAAAACACACTCAGCACACAGTGAACACACAGTGAGGTGAAGCACACACTAATCCCAACGCAGTGAGCTGCCTGCTACAGCGGCGTTTGGGAGCAGTGAGGGGTTAGGTGCCTTGCTCAAGGGCACTTCAGCTGTTCTTACTGGTCGGTGTTCGAACCGGCAACCCTCCGGTTACAAGTCTCCGAAGCGCTAACCAGTAGGCCACGGCTGCCCCTATTACAGTTATTTCTGGAAAATGAATAATAACAGAAGTAAAGCCCAACAGTCATTCACACACTGTCAGTGCGTTTTTAAGTGTATAGCCTCTTACAGAGAGAACTTAAATGTTTTTGGATTCAGGCTGGTGGCTCCGATGATGTATGACAATGACCATCTGTGCTCGTGCTGCATCTGTGCTGTAAACTGCATGCTTGTCAGTGGAGTGTCAAAACCGGATGTAAACAAACACTCAGACAAAGGGAACATACACAGCTGCACTGATCTGAAGGTGCTATTGATTATACACCTCACCTTCAAGCAGCCTGTTAGAACAGAGAGCGCTATAAACTCCGGAATGTGTCAGACGCATGAAAAGGCAATAGCTATACTGATTCTTAATGCTGTTCCATCCCGCTACAGCTGAATGCCAGAAGGGTTATGCAGTATGAAAAAAAAACATAGCCGAGCAAGAAAAAAAATACAATAGAAATGGATGGCTTAATTCACATGAGTAACCTTCAAAATGCTAATGGAAGCTAAACCTCTTCAAACTGAATTGCTAAAATGTTCAGAGAACATGCAATATCAATTCTCGGAGTAAAGGCCAGTTTGTACAATATTCTCCTTGTGTACATCAACAAGCTTATTCCTGAAATGTCTCATGCTGTCTGTTTTTCTGTCATGCACATTCTCCACTGAATCTTCTTTATTTAACACGTTTATTCGTCAAGAAGATATATTTAAATTAGTGAAGTAGGTAATTTAAGATCCATATGGGGGTGCATATGTATTTCCTTTTCTATGTATACGTTGCAGATCGATGCCCATGGTGAGCAAGTGAAAAGGACAGGTACCAGTTTCACAGGCCTCAGTTTCAGTATAGATTTCAGAAGATACAACCAAAAATATTCAACAAATGAGAAGTAAAATATCTTAATATTTTAAATTGTTTTTTTTTTTTTACAGAGCAAATTTCAAAAGTTGGGTGTTAGTGTATCACAACAGCACCCAACAGCATGAATTAAATTCAAAGCCAAGACACAAAATAAGAAATTGCCAACTTCACAGTCACACACCAAAAACAAAATGTCATTCAGCAATCAACATTTTGCTTTATCACCACTGAGTCTTCATTATAACGCTATGCTGTTGGCTAATTACGCCATCCACAAACTTCTTTGTGCAACAAGAGGTGCAATTCTTATCTTTTACTTCTGCTCCAACTAAGATGGGTGGGGGGGGGGATGATTCATGAAAATTGAAACACATCAGAGCAGCAAGAAAGTT
The DNA here is from genome assembly GCF_046254945.1 of Alosa pseudoharengus. Taxonomy (NCBI): domain Eukaryota; kingdom Metazoa; phylum Chordata; class Actinopteri; order Clupeiformes; family Clupeidae; genus Alosa; species Alosa pseudoharengus. Next base: position 15,264,928 of record NW_027468689.1, on the reverse strand, counting down.
GCTTTCTCATGTTTGGGATTCAGCAAAAATAAAACAAAATCAGAGTAAGAGACGATGAAGAGAAAGAGAGAAGAAATGGGCACGAGAGAGGAAAAAGTTGGCGGAGAGAAAGACTGAGGAGCGGATTTGTTGGGTTATAATGAATAATTCATTAAAGTCTCTCGCCCGAGATTGAATGTTTCGACTTGACTGTAGATCAGAATGCAAGAGGCACATAATATTCACTCTCATGGGTGCATTGCTAACTCCACACACACACACACACACACACACACACACACACACACACACACACACACACACACAAATCACCAAGGTAATATGTACAATATAAAACAGAATTAAAAGTGTTACCGAATAATACTGTATCCCTCATGGTTTCGTGGTAGAAAGGCTCAAAGCTCCCAGTGGTTCACTGCTGACATTTTGGTTCTTTTTGGAAAAGATATCAGAAGGTCCTCTACTTCACTTTCCAAAGTACACACTTGAATGTGTGTGTTTTTTTCAGAGGTGGAGACTCTACAGTGAAAAATACTTGCCAAAGCATTTGAACATGGCAGGCCTTGTGTAGCATAACTGAACAATGCCCAGGGGGTGGGTGGTGTTGGTAGTCTGATGTGTGTGTGCGTGTGTGTATGTTTGTGTGTGTGTGTGTGTGTGTGTGTGTGTGTGTGTGTGTGTGTCTGTGTCTCTGTGTATTTGGTGTGTGTGTGTGTGTGTGTGTGTGTGTGTGTGTCTGTGTCTCTGTGTATTTGGTGTGTGTGTGTGTGTGTGTGTGTGTGTGTGTGTGTGTGTGTCTCTCTATGTGTGTGTGTGTGTGTGTGTGTATGTGGTTGTGGGGGGTGGGGGGTAAGAACAGGAGCACGGAAGGCGTCTGCTCTCTCTGAGCCTGTCAGACATCACCAGTGGAGGTGTCAGCTCGGGACTTGGAGAGGGCGCCGCACAGAAGGGCCTGACCAGCGCCACTGGGTACAGCTGACCTGTCCACTCCTCCGGACACCTGGCACACACCGATTAGCGTCCAGATGCACCTGGCCAGAGGAATGTAAATTCTAATATTGACCACACACCACCCATACCAATGAGCACAATGAGTCACAGGTTTACTTTTAAAGATACAAATGACCAAAGAGTCTTTTAAGAGTTTGTTGAACTTCTAAAAAGAGATTCATTGGTGAGAATTAAAAAAAAAAAGAAAAAGCAGAAGACACAAGGACGCAAGCGGAAAACCAATGGTGTACTTTATCTTTTGGATTTCCAGGCTATTATCCTGTCCAATACTTTGAATTATCCTCTATTTTCTCAAAGTGAAAATTAAAGTGGTAAAACTGTTAGTAAGTAATTTGTGCAGACTATGGGACACATAATGTGAGACTGATCGCTAAAGAAAACCAGTGATGTCATGTCTGATATTATTTCCCTTACAACCAAGCAGTGATGCTTTTTGTACACTTGATATTAGTTGTGTGCGTGGGGATGTTGAGATTAAGATGTGATCTATTCAAGAGCAAAAAAGACATAACATTTAGTAAGAACTTGACACCTCTGTTTTTACTGTTATTAAAATATTCCTGCCTTTAGCAGCTTGGAAACTGATAGGTTTCAAATGAAGATGCTTAAAGGTACTACAAAGTAAAGCAGTATTTTACCCTCCACAGACATTGCAAATCTTGAAATGAACCAATTCTGATTTCCCTCTTGTGCCCTTTCATGTGTTTTACCATGAGATATAATAAAGAAATTAATATTTCACGTACCTGGAATGGATGTAAAAACAAATCAAACATATAAAAGTTATAAGGCAATTAAAGGAGACATATTATACCTCTTTTTAAACAAGTTAGAATAGGCCTATGGGCTATACAAAACATGTTCATAAAGTTTTTTGCACAAAATCAATCTCACATAAAGAGATCTCTGCAGCCTAATTCTTGCCAGCTTCAGTCCCTTTCAGAATGAGCCGTTTAAGGACTCTATCACTTTTATGCAAATAAGCTACTGCTGACCACGCCCCACCTGTCAGATGTTTACGCTGTTCGTTTTCTTCACGTGAAAACCTCCACTGCTTGGGTGAAAATGACAGAATACAGAGGCGCACTCTAGCCCAACATTTTCGACCCAGAGTCGGACCCAGATCAAGATGAAGAGGAGCCACCTGCAGAAACACCTACACGAATGCTGCAAGCAGTTTCTAAATGGTTTGTTAACTTTTTAAATCAATGTATTTGCTATCTCTCCTACGTGCCAAATTAGTCTTGGCTATTAGCCTTCACCCTGTTCAGCCTGTTACGAAGTAAACGTAATGTAATTTTTCGTGACAAAGCCAGTCTTTTTACAATATTTAACATTTGCTTGTATTTGAAACTTCACTAGATTCACAGCACTTGATTAGCTTTTATTATTATTATTATTTTAATTATTATATAGGTGTGCTTGTGGAAATTGTTGGGCAGTGCCAACTGAGGCAGAGTATATGCTGCAAGGAGATTACAAAGGTAACTTTTCTAAGATACAGAAAGGCCTGCAAATATCTTACCGTGTTACTAACTTATTTATAAATGAGCTAGCGAGTATGCTGCCATATTACTCTCATATTTACAATAATGCTAGGGACTGTGCTAGCATAGCACCCACCTTACCATACCATTATAGATCACACGACGTCTGCAGCAGACGGGTTTATACCCGGTGTGCCTGAATGTTTATTCTCTTCAGAACGCACTGAACATATACAGAGCTGACCATGGGGCCTTACGGCTACGGGGAATAGAGCAGTATGTGTTATTTATTAAGCTACTTATTAGTTTTTCCCAGTGTTTATGAGAAGTGACAGGCTACCGTTTTTATCAGCAAAAGCAGATGTTAGTCTTACTAATGTTCATAGGTCACTAATGGCCTTACACACCAACACATGCCCCAATTGTTGTTTTCTTTCTTTTTATGTATGGCTATTGTCTGCAAATTCAGCAGGTATCAAACATACACTCATGACACATTTAAATATAAATAAAATATAAATATAAAATATAAAAATATATTTTATAAAATATAAAAATATATTTATTACACAAAACAGAAATAAAACATGACATATGCAATATGACAATTGCACTTTGTGCACTTTGCACTTTTGACAGAACTGACAGATTATGTAACCTGCTAACTACTGCAATGTTTTTTTTATTTTTTTTAGTCGTTACAGATAGCTTGCCTACAGGAGCTTTGTCAGTTGGTGTTGGGGATTCCTTGGATGCAGAATAAGGGTCGTCATCCCGTCATGTGTGGTCCTGCGTGTTCGTCGGGAGTTTCCTGACAGCCAAGGACAATACGTGGGCTTCAAACTGCCTCCCCTGGATTGAAGCGAGACACATAGTTGGCGATCACCTCCTCCTCCTTCTCTGGGTGCTCAAACTCTGAGGACAGGTCCGGAGGAATGCTTATTTTCAGGAGTTCCTCCCTGTATGCTTCTTGGTCCACAAAGACCTCGCCCATGATGAAGCCCATCAAGTGTTCCACATACCCTGTGCAATATTTCACAAACACTTCTGTAACTATGTACATAGTTTGTAAAGTATTTCATTGTACATTTATTTATTGTTTTGTTCATTGTAAAGACACCATAGTGCAATAGCATGCAAAATGAACAGATCTTTTATTGTTGATAAATAAAAAATTATGTAACTTACGGAATGTTGTCTCGGTTTTGATGGGTTTCACCCTGCACTCTCCCTGTACTTTGGGAAATGCATCCTGTAGAGAGGGTCCCCAGAGGATAAGGTGGCCTGGTCTCATGCAGCATCCTCATTGTAATGCAGAGCAGCCAGGTAGAGTCTTGCGCAGTAAAGAGAAAACCAAACATGAAAATAATGGCATGCACATAATATGCACGTTTACTTTGAGCTAAAAACTGAGGCTACAACTTCTTGCACTGTCAGTACTATATCTCGCTTTATTTACAACAGCAAACATTAGCCTACACCAAGAGCTTACTGGCCACCTTCATTGTAGATAACATGACCATATCTAACTCCTTATCAGTAAGGACAAAACGACTACAAATTGTGACAAACCCTTGCAGCTTAACCCTTAAAGGAGTACCGTCACACCGGTGTGATGGGAATGTTGAGAAATGAACGTTCTAAAGAATATCTGGGTTCATTGAATTCAACATAGAATTTTAGAACCTTCAATTGTTGCGGAACTTAGAATGTTCAAAAACCTACACCTTTAACCCTTAAAGGTGTAGGTTTTTGAACATTCTAAGTTCCGCAACAATTGAAGGTTCTAAAATTCTATGTTGAATTCAATGAACCCAGATATTCTTTAGAACGTTCATTTCTCAACATTCCCGTCACACCGGTGTGACGGTACTCCTTTAAGGGTTAAGGGTTAAATGAAATAAAGCTATAGGGGAAATGTGCAAACACTGGATAACGTTATAAAGTGAGGCTACAAGCTAACATTAGCTTATACTAAGGGCTTTTAGCTGTTGGTCGCCTCAATTGTGGATAACATGACAATATTTAATGGAGGTCTAGCGTCTAGACAACATTTTCAAATCATTACTTTCAGATATTATTGACTGGGATTGTCAAATATGACTCGATCGGCTGTGTGCTGCATTTGCAATTTGGAATGGAGGAAATGCTCACTCCAAGCAGATGCAGGGCTAAAGTTAGCCGTAATGTTTGCGTTAGCTTGTGCTAAATGGCAAAACACGAACAGCCTAACGTTAGTTCATGCTTAACTGCGATAGAAACACAAAAGTCATTATTTGAAAGTACTTACATGTCTCTCATCTTGTGACTTGCCACGAACAGTAGGTACAGATCCCTCTGTCAAACGAAGTTTGATGGCTAATCCTGCAGTGTACTGTCCTAGGTTTTCAAAACAGTCTGTCTTGAAGTGGTTCGCACACACCACAACATTTTTGCCGACTGTTGCTGGAACATGGCCATCGACAATGAAGTGGAGCCACTCGTTTCTTCTGTCGTCTTTGGCTGGGAGAAAGTGCAAGGATTTGTGTTGTTCTGTGCAGCCAACAACACAACACTTCATGTGTGACTTGCGCTTGCTTGTAGTCATTGAGCTTGGTGTCCGTGCTCGTTAAACCAGCAAACTAATGGGGATCTTCAACTAATTGGGTGGGTGGGGCTATATGGGGGTTGAGAGGTGAGGGGTGGCGCCAGGGTGGTTCTATGCAAATTCCCTTATTTTGACGTCAGGTTAAGGGAGCCAGAAAATGGCTCATAGAAGCCTATGATTCCTGACACCAAAATCGTTCAACTGACTCACAGAAAACGCATGGATGGCTTTTTTGCACGCTTGGAGTGTTGTTAGGAGCAGTAGAGACCCACATGGAGGTACAAAAGGATGCAAAAAGTGAAATTTGCATAATATGTCCCCTTTAAAGGGAAAACAATGAAAGTTTGTAATCATATTTATGAATCTCCCTGGATCAACTCACTAGAAGTTTTAATGAAAACAACAAAGTAACACAAATAATGTATGCCTCTATGCCATTTAAGAGGCTCCATTTAATGGATATGAGATTATATTGATCATTAGGACATTCTTCTTTTCATGTTGAGCAAACTGAAGTACTTCCATCTAAAGTATAACCTCAAGAGGTAACCCTCCATTGTACAGCCCCCTAATTACTTACACTAAGATCGGGGGGAAATAGCTAATGACCAGTGTGATGCAGGCTTTATACATATCCAATGGACGTGAGGTAGAGCCTCAGCAGTCTTGTTTTATAAGGAAATGTCCAATTATTGTGCTTTGATTTCTTAGTGATTCATGGTGAATATTTCAGTCTACCTCATTTTATCTTGACTTTATCCTCGGGCACAACATACTAACAAGGGATCACAGTTATTATTGGCCAAACCATTTTATTAATTAATATTCACACATAGATTTGTTTTTTCCCTTTTTTTCCCCCTCTTTTAAAGTTTGCAGCATAATAACAATAAAGTGAAAATGATTAAAGAAGTATGATGTGATTTACCGAACCTTCACACACACTTAAAACAAAGCTTATTTTACACCCTCACAGGTGTAGATTAATAATTATGTTTTGCTCTGATATCGGAAGGTGGAGGCACAGCTTAGGTCTCCATTTCACACATTAGTGTCAGAGAAAATGTTCATTACAAACATTGCTCTATCTTTTTAATGTTTACTCTGAGCACAGAAGTGATGAATTAAAATCAATTAGGCACATGGCAAAGGGAAACATCGGTACATTTTATTAAGCAGGGAGGTAAATTGGAAAAAATATGCAGCCCCTGCTCCGGTTTAATGAGAATATTAAAGATTTCACATTATCCATACAGCCTCCCTGGGCGGTTTTAACCACTCATGATTGGAAACAACTGGCCCTTGTAATGAACGCATTGGCAGACATTGCAGATGTACCCTGACTGTTTACCCTAAAAAGCCAAAGTCATTCAAGACAAGTTTTTTTTTTATCGCTAAAGAGAAATGAAAGGAATAGTTAGAATGTGTAAAAGAACCGAAAAAAAAAAATGTGAATGCCACATGTGGACAGACTAATGCATGGTATTCTAAGCTATTTTCTTTTTGGTAATGCACATTAATTAGGATTTCCTTGTCTGTCCATTGCTCATCTCAATGCATGGTGTCTCTCCCTCTCCCTGTAATGATGACTGTCATTTAATGTTCATTTAGCAGCGTTTACATTCCAGCGGAATGGATAGACAATGGCGGAGACACTGTGAAAAATGACATGGTATGTATGCTCACTTGTCTCTTGTTGTTGCTGCAGTAGTTGTTCTCTCTCTCTCTCCCTCTCTCTCTCTCTCTGACTTTCTCTCTCCTAAATAATTTGCCTAATTGTTTGAACATTTAAATAGCCGTATATATGAGAACCTCACCCACACATCTCCCTTGCTAACCACCAGCCATGGTGAATCCGTCCACGCAATCAATTATTACAAGGGGGAGGCATGGCCAACAAGATGCTAAAGAGGCGCCATCAATGGCCGCAGACTCACCCCATAACGTAGTGAGGGATGGTGATGGTTGGGGTCCAATGTTCAGTGGGGAAACCATCTCTGTCTGGAGCGGTATGTCTTGTACGTCTCCTGCTGTGGACTCAGCGATGTATGGATGTACTGAAGAGATGAATGGAGAAGGATTGTGTTTACTGGTGTTTGTGTTAAGGCCTGCTAAAACGCTCTCTTCCTTAAAACAGAGAAGAAGAAGAAGAAGAAGAAGAAGGAAAAAAATGAAAGGTGAAATTGAAGGGGAAACATACCCTTCAGGTTAGACTTAGACAAAAGCACCTCTGTGTTGCTGGTGAGATGGATTTACTCCTCAGCCTAAGCTTTTAATCTATATTCAATTTGCAATTTAAGAGATATTGAGCATGCTTATGTTTCACAGCCTGCTGTTCAGGAGTGGAGATACTAATCCATAAAATCATACCTGACATCTTTTTTTTCATACATTTTGGGGGCAATGTGATGTTATACAGCATACAGGTATGAATTTACACATTTATGATTACAGGGGCATGCATTATATAATTATTTTAATGTGATAAATTAATAATTCATATAGTCATGGCTCCATGAAAGAGATTGTAATGTGTTATAAATGATTTATTACATGCATCGCCAGGCATCATTCAAAATACATTACATGACCAGCTGCATAAATTTGCAGTCCCCTTTGATAAAGAAATCACTTGTTTGGTGGTATAAGTTAAATTTAGTGACAGGAACAAAAGACTTTCTATAGCTTATGGAATGCTTCAGAAAATAGCATGGAAGAATGGTCATTAAAACGGAACTACTCTTGTCATTAAAACGGAACTACTCTAACATTTCTTTGAAAATTAACTTTGAAAATTAACAGCATTTTCAAGGATCTACATCATTAGAAAACCCTTGGCCATCTATATCACTGAAGCAGGTCTCACCATAAATAACTAAGGGGAAATAATAGGATAAGGAATAAGGATGGCTCATGACTCTGTTTCATGCAATTTCTGTGAATTCATTAGATGTCATTTGAGTCATTTATAATGGCATATTCATTTATTTGATGATAAGAATTGTACTGGCATATCATTATAGAGACTTTCTACCGGAACAGCAACAAATGACATTTCAGGCGCCATGTGTCAAAAGATACAATCAAAGCCTAAGCCAAGCTCCCCCAAATTAAAATGAAACTTGCAGCGAGTATGTTAGAAAGAATTTTAAAGGTAAAGGTGATAACTTCAATATGATTTCAAGCTTTGTGAAAGATTTCACACATTCCACCACCTGAAATGTCACAAACTATATTGTGATTGTTAAAACAGAAAATCATGGTCTCAAAGACATTTTTAGTGACTGCAAAGACATTGAAGATTTCTAAAGTTTATTTTGTTTATCTTAAAACTGCACTGTGAATGACATTTCAGGCTTGATCTCAATTGAACAGGTCTACAAAAGCAGCTATTTGAACATGTAGACATCACAGACATTTCACAGTAAAAAAAGCCATTAGATAGCAGTGTGTTAAGAGAAAGCGAAAACATTGCACTGAGAAAGAAACTATTAGTGTACTACTTAGTGTGGGGAGGGGGGGCTAGCAGGTTCACTGGCATGTGATACTTTCTCGACTGTCACGCCGGTGACAATGGGGGTGGCGACGGGAGTAAAGAGGCAGGTTTTCTTCTCGACTGTGAATCATTTGCGGTGGCCCAGGCTGCTGCTCCTCCATATTAATCGGGTTCATTATAAAGCCTGCTCTAATCAGTGGCTTTTGGGAAGAGCTGTTGCATGAAAAATCCCCCCCCCCCCCCTGGAGGACGGAGTATGTTTCACGACCATTTGGGCAGAAATAAAAGCCTTGACTAATGCCTGTAAACTACAACCCGACATTAATCAGCATGAAGTGTGTCTTTCTTCTCTCATGCTTACACTATTCCATTTGATTTACTATTATTATTTTATTTATTTATTTATTTATTTATTTTTTGAGTGAAAATGGACTGTTCTGCTGTTTCTGGGTGAGAGGCACAACACAGGCCTTCATCACCACACAGACATATGAGTGCACAAAGCGAGAGATGGATAAGCAACGCCCGCAGGAGAGTTGAAATTGAACTTTTTTTTATTTGTGGCTTCCACAAATGCGGCAAACTCTGGTAAGTGACATTCCACATGGCTGATGGGCACATGTCTGCAGTCCATGATAAAAGTGGCGTGTATGTGTGTGTGTGTGTGTGTGCGTGTGTGTGTGTGTGTGTGTGTGTGTGTGTGTGGGCGGGGGTGGGGGGCGGATGGTCCCAGCATGCCATATTGTCCGTAATTGTTGATTCAGCTTTGAATTAGCTCACACAGTTAATAACACATGTGCACACCCAGCCACTGTCACATACACACACAGGCACAACCACACACACACACACATGCACACACGCACGCACGCACACGCACACGCACACGCACACGCACACACACACACACACACACACACAAGGTTTAATACCATCAAATGCCAGAGGTCTGAAAGGCCACTTTAAGTTCCGTGGTATACAACATCAGAGCTATGTACAATCTTTACTGCTCTAATGACTTTGTAATTATTCTATGTTGACCTAATTGCAATGTGCTTACTAAATATATATTTTAAGCCTGTTCTAATTGTGAATAAGGTCACTGTACTATATACCACACATCCATACACACAGATATAAGTAATTTAATGGGAGATTTGTTCTCTAGTCACCTAAGAAGCATTAGTCTGTCTATTAGTCTTAGAAGGCTTTTAGTCTTTCTATATTTGGACTGAGCTGGAACACTGTTAGTAATCACATGGGCCAAGGTGTTAAGTTCAAGGTCTTCAGGAGGTGGCAATAAAGATGTAAAAGAGTGAGCAATGCCTATATAAGCCATCAACTTCACAAATAACAATGAATGTATTTATATAGCACTATTCAAGCACTGAGCAACATATACAAAGTAACTTCCACCAATATGAAAAATATATAGTGAGATGTACCATGCATGCTATGCACAAAAAATCAGTGCCTTCACATGCAAGCAAGTGCAGTTCTAATAAAGTTATAGCCTCCGTTCATATGAAATACCCCCAAAATATCAGGATGGCCAGATGAAATTCAAACTGTAAAAATGTGGATTCATGCAAACGGATCCAATTACAATAGCGAGAGTCATACGAATGGGTCATGCTGCCTCAGATGTGTACCATACTGTATAGGCATTATTAATTATTATACGGCTCTTCACAATGCTAGTAGAACGCTCCATTGACTTGAATGGGATTTCCAAACGTTCTACGGTAAAATATTTTCATGTAATTACCGCTGCAAACATATAATTACCGGTGTCAATGGCAACGGTTTTTGTGCTGCTGATTTAAGTTTTTCATATCACTCCACAAGTAGCCTGGTCACTTCTTGCACTGGAACTTCATTCAAAAGTGAAAGCAGACGGTAGATCAGCTGTGTTCTAAAGAATGTTTGATTCAAGTTCAGCGTGTGTTGCAAACTATTTGTTTCTCAGCAAAAGCCACGACGAAACGGTAACGGTAAAGTGTAAAGAGACATATTGTGGAGTTTATTTTTTCGTTTTGGCAAGTAGCCGTATAATAAGTGGGATAATGTATAGAACGCCGGTCATTATTGGGAAAATAAGTCCCTTCAGGGCGAAGCAAGACCGGTCCGGTTCGCCCTGTCGGGACTTATTTTCCCAATAATGACCGGTGTTCTATACATTATCCCTTACATAACAGCAACAACAACCAAGGCAGGTGACCAAACGCATCAATTTGTGTCCAACAAGGACATTATATAGGGAATACTAAGGGAGCATCAATGTATGTGTTAAGACTTTTATGGGCATTTTATGAAGATAGTAGACCATAAGATGTCATTTATTTATGATAAGGATTCAGGAAGAATGAATAAACCTGTCACCATATACAGTATATGAACGCTTTGAGGGAACAATCCCCATCTCTGTTACTTTAGGCTCTGTAATCATTGAAAGGAGAGCTTTCCCAAAGTCAGTTCATTCTCAGCCAAAGACAGTTTTTTTTTGTTGCAAAAATTCAGCCACAGGTCAGGTCTGTCAATTACTTTGGTGCATGCCATGGTCAGGGATGTGTATAACAAGGACCAGAAGTAGTCATATTGACGGAGATGACAGGATATGGGTTTGTTTGTTTCATTTTTGAAATGATCTTTCCTTAGTGAGTTACTTTACTAATAGTTTACAACTAAAATAATGAAGAGAAAATTGCTTAAATACATTAAAATTCTATAAATTAACTTCAGTGAAAACATGCAGGTTTGATGCAACAATAAAGTGGCTGCTGCAGCGGTGGAATGTAATTGGAGATTGACATTACTACCAGTGTTGTTGGTAGAATATACATCACAATTGACTGTTGGCTTCAGTTAACAAAAACAATCCTTATTCTAAGACAAGCCCAGAACATATATCCAACCTTAGCCATTGGTTTGACTGCTCTACTTATTTAGCAGAGATGTTCTGACTATAGTAGCTCTAGGCCCTGCTTTCCACATTGCTGTTGCTGATATGTATATGTAACATATAAAAGGCTGTCTTTACATATAGAAATGGGTCATCCATATGGAATTCATGCAGTAAACATATGTGCATTACCATATAGAAAGCCAGGCAACTGTGCATCTTGGAATGTGTCAGACTTTGGGAGGGTGTTTTCTATGCAGTGTTTTGACAGGATTGTCTCAGACAGACAACCCATTTCATGCCCCGTGATGCATCATGTTTTGAAGTACAAAAAAGCTGTGACATATGGCTCACTTCACATTCTGTATGGCCTTAACACTTCCACACACACAAACAGTTGACCTGCCATATTATGCGTGCATGTGTGAGCGTGTTTGTGTGTGTGTGTGTGGGTGTGTACAGTAAGTCACACTCATAACTCATATATTGCATATGGTTTTGTGTATTATCTTCATGTGTGTGTGTGTGTGTGTGTGTGTGTGTGTGTGTGTGTGTGTGCGTGTGTGTAAGTAACTGTGCTTATATGTATTGTATATGGTTTTGTGTGTTGTGTGCATGTGTGTGCGTGCATCATGCATCCTCCTATGTGGTCGTATGTGTGCTTGCCTACAGTATGTGTGCTTACCCCAGTTTTTCCAACTGTCAGATTTTTCTCCCAGCATTTTTCCCAGTCTGGCAGCGGCTCTCTGCCCTTGTCCCAGGCCTCGTCAGCGTTCTGCCGGATCAGGCGTTGGCAGTTCTGGCCATGGCAGGAGCCAATAGAGATCACTCAAACAGCCAGAAGGCAAGTGGCAGCCTAGAGGCACTCATTTCAAAGTCAGCCTTGCCACCAACTCCTGCCTCCAATGAGGAAGTGCATTCACATTGTCATTTTCTGTCTCACACGCCATTACCGAGGCCTTGTCTTTTGAACTTGATGTTCCTCATCTTCTTCCCAACAGCTTCTTCTGTTCCGTGTTGTCGGATTTTTACAAACTATACAGCAAAAACACTTCAAAAAATGTTTGCTGCTTCTACCCAATCAAATCATCTTGTTACTTTGACTGAGTTCCAATAAGTTATGTGTTTCTGTAAACTTGAGAATCCACTACACATATTCGGTCACTACACATATTCAGTCGTTGAGTCAGCAAATCATTACTACCAGTGCAAACTCTCTTCTTCTTCTTCTTCTTCTTCTTCTTCTATTTTGAATTGTGGAATGAGGGCCTTTTGTGGTTTCAAGAGGGTTAGGACAGGTGGAGTTTAAAGTCCAGACAGAAGACAAACAGAAGATGTTGCTTTCATACTACATTTTGGCGAGAGTAGATACAGTAACTTAGAGAATAGGTTGAATAGCTAACCTGCAGGCGATACATTTCATATTCATTCTTTTTGCCACAAAATGAAAAGTAAACATTATTTTCGAAACCAGAACATCCTCGGCTGTGCCAAATTCACTCTAACCTAAGACAAATAAGATTAAATTGAGGTCACATTTGACTAGCCTACCCTGGCATATCAACATTAGGCTTTCATATTTTCACTGACTAAACAACTAGCTTTTACATTAAGTGCTGTCATATTTAACCTGAATGGATAATAGAGCGTATCTTATAATATTCAGTAACACTTTAACTAACTACAAAAAAAAAAAAACAAGCTAGCTGCTCCTCAGCAGAACTAGCAGGCCGCTCTGCCTTATGTTATCAGTCCAAGCATATTTTCACTTTGGCCTGCACCTTATCAGCCAATCAGGATGCGTCCCTCACTGCCTGTCAACAAGATAGAGAATACCACAGCAGTTTATAGGTCATAGAAAGGTCAACTGGACATCTGCAAGAGGTCAAGTGGAGGTCAGAAGATTCCTCTGGGAAATAGTAGTGGTATAAAAGAAACTGCCATAGCTCCATGCCATACCAAATATATTGGATGTTTTTAAAGCAAAGCAGGGGACCATTCTAGGCACTGTAATCATAACAAATTCACTTGAAATCTGTACTATTTCAGAGTCTATGCACTCTATTTTTCTCAGGTTCAACAGTACATCCAAGGCCTGTCAATCATTTTGATTTATAGTGTAGCACACAATAATCAATGTTGAAGAGGGTCCTGTCATTTTTTACATTGTGAAAGAAATGGAAAGGAATAAAGTATGTTGCAATGTTTTGCCACTTGTTTTGCTTTACAGTCCCTTCAAAATGTCCACTCCAATATTTTTAGCATGGGAGATAATATGGGACAGGCTGACTAAAAAGAAAACAGAAGATTGCTATAATCAATGACATTCTGAATGATATTTGAATGCTGTTTCACCCTCTTGTCATTTCCATGTAAGAAGGAAATTCAGTCCACTAAGAAACACTGCTGTTCTAAAATGATTCCAAAACAAATTACATATTATACATTGTATACAATTATAAAATAAGAGAAAGTCATACTATTGTTGATGAGTTAATTGCATTAATCTCCTAATAAATGGAGAGTAGATCAATCTGAAAGGGTTAAATATATAAAAGCAAACACAGAAAGAGAAATGCTTGATGAAGACTATGAAGACTGAATGCATCAGCATCAGACACTAAAAATAAAATAAAAAAACATTGTTTTGTTGTTTAAGCTTATAAATGTGTGCTTAAAACAGATAGAGAGAAAATTTGTGTATCTTAATAAAGAGTCTTGAGCCCTAACATATTTGTATTTACAGTACGATACAAGATTTTGCATTGAATGACCTGATTTATGCACCTTATCTAGCTGTTAGTTCCCTAGAACACATTGTCCCTCTGTGTCATTCCACCCTGCAGAGCTCTGAACACACCTGCATGTCCTTCGTCCTGGCTGTTGTCTTCCATGTAGTGTCTTCACCTCCCCTCTAGTCCTCTGTTTGTTGGAAGGGAAAGTCCCTGATTTGTCCCAGTAATCAAGAGCAGGGCCAGATCGCTCCACTTTGATCTCCATCATGGCTGCCCACTCCATGTTGCTAGTGATCTATAATTCATCTGCCATGCTATCTACCTGCAAGAATTCCCCCCTGAGGACATACACCATATAGATTAAAGTATGCCTGCCATTACACCTAGAGGAACTTCAATAGTATCCCATCCCAGGGCTTGAATTACGTGGGAGCCAGAGGGAGCCGAGCTCCCATAGAGTGAGGACTGGCTCTGAGGGGGTCTCTCATATCTTGGGCAGCCGTGGCCCACTGGTTAGCACTCTGGACTTGTAACCGGAGGGTTGCCAGTTCGAGCCCCGACCATTGGGCCGTGGCTGAAGTGCCCTTGAGCAAGGCACCTAACCCCTCACTGCTCCCCGAGCGCCGCCGTTGAAGCAGGCAGCTCACTGCCCCGGGATTAGTATGTGCTTCACCTCACTGTGTGTTCACTGTGTGCTGTTTGTGTTTCACTAATTCACCGATTGGGTTAAATGCAGAGACCAAATTTCCCTCACGGGATCAAAAAAGTATATATACTTATCTGAAGGTGTCTGGCATTGTAATTTAATCTTAAACAACCGCTCATTATCCATCCCTGTGCGATCTCTTACCATTAAAGACGTTAAATGAAAATATAGGCTACTACGGGACGTAGACCTACACTACGCTCTTGAACGCAGCATGACACTTCACCACCACACCACTAGACTGTATGAGCAAACCGTATCGATTTGACAGCACTCGCAAATCTGAAGAAGTCACCCTGCTTTGATGTGAGTGTTTTGTCTATTTGCATAGGCGTTCATTGGGCTAGCCTACGTGGTTTGATACGTGCTGAAAAGTCCTGTTTGCTGTTGAACTTGCGCTTCACCTATTCTATGTTGATTGACAAAGCCATAAATTATGGCCCATAATGCAGCCTACAATTATTGTGTTGTCTGATGATCTAGCTATCCTCTGCCATTCAAAACTCTGGAAAGTTCCCAGCTATTTTGAAACACCTGTTAGCAACAGTGTTGGGCAAGTTACTTCAAAAACGTAATGTACTACGCATTACTTATTACTGTCATTTCAAAGTAATTTGTTACATTATAATATTACTGTCTCTGAATTGTAAGGCATTACACTACTATTGCATTACTTTTAAGTTACTTTCACCAAAATATCTAGAAATATGGATTTGCCATTCTAAATGCAGTTTATTACGCTTAATGCAGCTTGCTCTTCCAATGGAGGGAGATGTGGTATAGCATAATGACTGAGCTAGGCTTAAGGCAACTGTAGAATGCAATAGGCGCAGTGCTCATAATGCAATACAAGGAACAATCATAGTCAGAATTTTGTTAAAAACCGACAAAAGGTCAAAGTCTGGTAAATTGTGATAGAAATACTGTAACTTTAAGGCCTAGGCCTACTCATTAAAATCAATAGAGAGCCTACTATATTGTAAATCAAAGCTTAAAGGAACCGTATGTAAGATTGTGGCCAAAACGGGTACTACAATCACTTTCAAATTACTGTAGAGCGGTGTATCCCCTTCCCCTCCCCTCTGACTGGCAGAGTTGGCAACCGGATGACGAAACACTACTGACTTTGTGATTAGTAGATAGGTGGAGGGTGGCGCATTAGGCCAAAACACAACATGACAACATCAACATCAGTGGAGGGCTGCAACTTCACTTTTTAAATGACAATATCCTGGCCAGACTACTGTTGTCAGTGATATAAGTATTTTAAATGAACATGATTTCTTAATGTCTAGTGACATATCAGGGCAATTGTATGATTAATTGAAATACAATTTTTACATACGGATCCTTTAATAAAGACATGTCAAGATGGTGGCCTGCTGGCCATTTCTGTGCCCTAAGTGAGTGGCTTTGAGTGAGTGACATTTAATATTTTTAAACATTAATTTCTGAAGAAATGCTGTTTTACTTATAAATGGTGCACTGTCACTTTAAGAGCATTGATCTTTACGTTGTCATAATGCCCTTTTGCCAGCTCTTGTTTACAAGCCTTATTTGTTTGAGTTACATTGATAGCACAATAATATGCACAATGTTAAGTTGTTTTAAGCAACCTTCATTGCTTTGGAAATGGAAGTATGCAATGACATGTTGCTTCACATTTCATTTTGCGAATACAAGTGAATTATGAGCCTGGTATCCACCTAGCTATCTGAATGGAATGCGTTTCAGTCGACTCAGCATATCATGTGCTTCATGTAGCCTAAATGCTTGGAAAACGAATGACTGAAGACCCACCAGTTCTAGTACTACGTGGTGATTGAGAGAACCCAAAAGTTATCAAACTTGCATGTAACATCGTGTTAGTGCATTTTGACATTGTAAACGTTATTGATGAAGAGTGAAACGCAGTTTGCAGTAAAGCTACTATTCATTGGTTACATTTGGGTGCCCCCTCTGTCCTTTGGTGCCCAACGCAAAGTGTGTGATGCGCGTGGTGGGAGCGGTGGCACTGCCAGGCTACACAATCTTTTTCTGCATTTCTATCCCTTTATTCTCTTCAATTTAAGTTCACAGCACAAAGCTGACATGCACAACAGCATAGTTTGTGTTTGTTGCGTGGCACTACTTTAAATGTTTCATTAATTTACTTGTGCTATTTCGCGAGCTGAGAGATCTTTCGGTTTCGCACACAAAGTGCACTAACTATTATGTTCTTCATAGCCTTGTCTCTGACAAGCTGAAAATAATGAGCGTAGGCTTATGTCCATCCCGCAAATAGAGTCCGCCTGCGAGTCTGCTGCAGCCACAGTCATATTCAACCAGTAGCCTATCAGGAGATAACGTTCTACCATTTTGCGCGGATTTTTTCTCCTCTGTTGTTCTCGCCTGGTGTTTGCGAATATGTATCAAAACAAAACAAGCGCTTAATTTTGGGTTAAACTGCATTGTAACGCGCGTTACTGAAGTTTGTACCGAGTAAATATTACCCAATTTTTTTTTTGTAATGCCTTACATTACCGCGTTACCGCAAACAGCAATATATTACAGTAATTACATTACTTTTGTAACGCATTACTCCCAACACTGGTTAGCAATCTCTGATGTCGGAATATTCAATGGCTACCCGACAATATCTCAGTGCAAACTCCAAAATTGTTCATCTATTCATTTTCCACGGTTCAGCACATTAGCCTACTAGAATATAGTTTGGCTGGCTTTACTCATTTCTGCCAGTTAGTGCTTTTCCCCCTGTGTATAAGTTACACTACATGGATTATTGTGTTTGACACTGAGGATAGCCTATCTGAGACGGTGGTCTGGTTTAAATGAGTTACGTTGTGAAATTGAGAATGGCACAGACTAAATCGTTTAGTCTATTTCTTTGTATTGTGAAATTGAAATGAGATATGGACTATTATAATCAATAATATGTTGAAATTAATTAAAAGTAATCAATTTCTATGAAAAATCTATGTCTGTTGTGTGCGTGTGTCAAGGTAAAGCCTAGGCCTACCGTGCGCATATACTGTACTGTGCAAAAGCGCCACTTGCGCCTAGGCTATTTCATTGTATCGCCTTGTTAGGCTATGCGTGGGGTGTGCCAACTTTTTTTATGAGATAGAGAGAACCCCTTAAAGACAAAAAGATAATTTGAGCCCTGTCCCAGACACCTGCAGACAGGTAGACAGACTATGTCTACCCCCTGTACATGGACGAGTTATGAACTTTCGGGCCCCTGGGCCCAGATGTATTAAGGACCCCCCACTAATTGTCACATATGTGGGAGGGGAAATTTTTAATTTGTATGATGTGATTTCCTGTATTCTGATGCATTTTGGGGATGGCCAATACTTTAATTCAATCAGATTCATAGCCTACATCCTAATTTGTTGATATTGAGGCAATGATTCCATGCAATGGTTTGGGCTTCAGGGCCCCCTGACCCCTTCGGCCCCTGAGCCTGGGCCCGGTATGCCCGTGCAGTAATCCATCCCTGCCCCTGTACTGTTGTCTGACAGACAGGAGAGTTATCTTTGTGTCCATACTGTCGGTTCATGGTGAGGACCTCTGGAGTGCCTCAGAGGATCCTGGGAGTGAAGCACACATCATCAGTCTGATGCCATACAGAAACGGAGCTGGACACCGACTGGGAAGATGCCCAAGACTCAGCACAATGCCCATGCAGAGTTTGTCTCTTCCGCTGTACCTCAAACTAGGGCAGACAGTCTGTTCCTAAGCCAGGCGTCCAAATGAATTCTGTTTGCACAGTAAAGTGTCATCAATTTTCATTAACAGTCAAATAGTATTGAGTTCTTGGCAAATGGCTTGCTATGCTATATGAAAATATAACTAGGCTTAATTGTCCTCTATAATTTTGGTTTAATTGTACTTCTGGGCTCAGGCTATGAATGAATCGGTCATTTAAAATTGCTGTAAAATGTACAATATAACATATGGTAAACTACTCTCACATATATGTATAGAAAATGAACAAATAAATAACGGAGTGTCTATTCGTACCCCTGGTACGAATAGCCTTGGCCACACAACTGGGCTATTCACACCCTGTTACATAACAACAAAAACATGTTGCTCGCGTGCCCAAAAAACATGGCCGACATTCGTTTTTTCGTCAGCAGAAAGTGAAGAATTCCGAACGGTTTCAGGACTAATATCTGTTCAAATTAAAGTTGAGATGGAAAAGTTGTGTTTTATTTTCATAATCTTTGTTTGTTTCACAATCTTTGTTTGTTCTAACTGTACATTGATGCAAACAGCATACCTTATTCAGAATGTATATTACACAGCTGAGCTATTCACACTCTGTTATGTAACAACAAAAAAAACATGTTGCTTGTTTTTAAAAAATATATATATTATTACATTGTGTGATCAATATGCCAGATTAAATGCACAGGGGTGCAAATAGCATACACTGATATTTGTACCAGACGAGGTACTAATAGAACACATTGCTGTGTGCACCGGGGTACGAATAGCATACATTGATATTTGTACCAGACGGGGTACTAATAGGACACATTGCTGTGTGCACCGGGGTACGAATAGCATACATTGATATTTGTACCAGACGAGGTACTAATAGAACACATTGCTGTGTGCACCGGGGTACGAATAGCATACATTGATATTTGTACCAGACGGGGTACTAATAGGACACATTGCTGTGTGCACCGGCGTACGAATAGAACTTCTTATTGCACCAGGGTACGAATAGGATACACTGCTAATTGTACCAGGGGTGCAAATAGCCTTACCCAATAAATAAACAAATAAACATACAAACAAATACATAAATAAACACAGATGCTGAATACGGCACAGGCATGCCTCCACATCAGGAGCAAGTGCGTAGGGAGCAACTCCTTGATGGAGCCCTTTCTTTTGATGTTTTATGTTTTATGTTAGGATATGTCAGGCACTGGCAGCTCTGGTTGGGCTCACTGCATGCCCTAACGTTACATAAAAGAGCTCAGAGTTTCTCTGCATTCCGCAACCCCCAGCAACACCCTCCCCCCTTGGCCCTCATCACACTTGTGTAAGCTTAGCAATGATGAACTGTATACCTTCACTGTTTATTTCAAGATCATGGTTGCATATGTTCTAAAATGGTGTATGGCTGGCTTGCACACACTGCATCATTTTGTAATGTTTTACCATCACTTGTTTTGATTGGGTAATTGTGTGATTGTGTTATTTAGACATTTGTTTTGATGGTGTATCAATTAGACTCAAAAAAGATTTGGAATTTTTGGTTAATGTAAGATGCCTGCATTTTTTTTAGATCTTATCATGGATTTTGAGTGTGCATGGCTCAAGAAACTCAATGGTGAAAGATGAGAGACAAGTCATCTTTGGCCAAGTGAGCAGAGCTCTCAGTGTTAAAAGCATGTGTCCTCTTCGCTTTGGATAGCAGGGAAGCCTGTGATCAGACCAGATGGTGTTTAAAAATCACATCATCTGTGTTTCAAGAGTATGCTCTGCCAGAACACTTTAGTGGAGATTTATAGGAAGAAACAGGTTTGCAGGCTCCACTTAATCAGTCTCTCTCTCTCTCTCTCTGAATGTGTGTTTTTTTCCCCCTTGCCTTCTCACAATCCAAATTTTGGCCTAGATAATGGAAGCACTTACGTAATGGGTTTCTGCAATATAAATAATTAATATTCCTCTTAATAACACCAGCTTATTAGTTTCATGTTGGGTTCCATATTTTATACATTTTAGAAATGTTTGCATACAATGTTCTCTCTTTATAGTCTTGAGGATTTTCATTTGCCTGTTTCCAGCATTTTATAAGACTTCCCAACTGCAGCCCATCTGTGCAACAAACCTTTTGTACACTAAGAAATAATGATAATAATAATAAAAAAAATCTACCTTTCAAAAAGTATTATTATTTAGCATTGGCACATTTCAAAACAACTGTGAGAGAAAAACTTTCCTCTGTGCATATACTGCTTGATAAAATGGGTATAAACAATGACTCTTCCTGCTAAAGGCCTAAGGCTTAACACATATACCAGTGCAGTCAAGAGCATGTATCATACAAATGCACTTTAATCTTAATCACACGTTTGGCATTTTAATCTGGAGCAATTCACCATATGGTAACGGCTCTGTGTATATCAGCCTTTGTAGCACTTGAAATTGAACTCTGGAACCCATACCAGTACGCAAGTAATTGTAGCATATAAAACATTTATATTGAGCTTAAAGTACATTCAGTGGAACGTGTATGCTCTTTTAGAATAAGGGTTTCATGTTAATGCTATACTGATATAAACAGCTATTCAGGACAAGCAGAATTACTAAATCATTTATAGTTTCATTTGATGCTAAACTGAAGCTAATGTCACATGTTCTCACAGCAAAAAGGGAGTTGAAAAGGTTTTATGCTGTGTTGTTTAAGCATTTAATGGTGCAAATCAAAACCTATCCTCTATTTATAGCCTTTAACACTGTTATAATTATGCTAAAGGTAATCACTCTGACTCTGGATTGACTTCAGCATGCTAGTGATATTAAATCCACACAGTATTATTGAAGAATACATCTGGAAATAACAGATGAGTAAAGCCAAATTTGTTGGAGATTAGAGACTTTGAACAAACATAAAACCCACATAGCGTGTTTAAGCTACTTGAAGCAAAGTCACTCTAATCAAGAGAGGTGCTAAAGCCAAACTGCTTTAGATAGATAGATAGATAGATAGATACTTTATTAATTCAGTAGCTTATGCATTATGTGACGCATACAAAACAAGGAAGTAAATATTCACAACAATAACAAAAAAATAATTTTGAAATAAGAGCATGTTCCAGTAGGGGGCAATGCAGTGAAATGCTATGGTACACTATGGCACACAGTTCACTTTGAGGACATAGCTATGTAGCTTTGCATGCTAAATTTACTAAACTTGTTTGTGATAACACAGTTGAGAGTACTAGCTTTAAGTCAGAACCAGAATAGTAGAGAATTCCATTGAGTGCAACCAAGAGCCACATGTTTTGACTCACAACCTATTGCTGTGATAATAACTCATTTATGAAAGGTTCTCAGGTGGAGATCAGGTGTAGCATTAGCATAACTTTACTCTGTAATTTTAACAGTTAGCCTAATGTGCCTTAATTCAGTGTGTGCTTTAATCACAGCCTATTAATTATTGAATAAATAATTAATACCACACACATCCTCAGAATTGTGTGATTAAAGTGGATTAATTAATAAATAAATTTATTTCTTGATTAATCTAATATGGCAGTAAAACCTTAATTCATTAAAAGACAACACCCATAGAGAATCGCCATCGGCAGCTTCTGCCCTATGACAAAGACAGGGCACGATATGAGTCAATTATTCCCTGAGTGAGTCGGCAGTGGCACTGAGCTACAAAGGTTGAGGGTAGACACAGTTTCATTACTCAGCTCGAAAATGAAGAGCAAATCTAAATCTAGCACGCCTAAGAATGTAGCCAGTCACAGTCTATGTCTTTGTTTACCTCCAAATATAATGCATTAAACACTTTGCTCTTTAAAGAGAAAACTGGCCTAATTTCACAAAATTATTTCACCGATGTTAAAAGTCATTCAGACAATATTTAATTACAATGACAGAATAATTGAAAACAGCAAGGGAATTGCATATAATGAAAGCGTACAATGTCCTTTGTCTTATCTTGCCTCATTAGTGCAGTCCATAATTGGTGGCGTGGAATTGTTGGACAATACTCTACCAGAGAGCTAATTAAATACAACATATACATTTCAGCTTAGAATAACAATCTGAGCTCCGCCAGTGGAGTGTATCCTGGGATACCTCCCCACTGCTTCATCTGCAAGCACCCCCCCCCCCCCAACCACACACACACACACACACTCACTTAGACTTTCTAATTAATATCTGAAAATGAGACTATGGAGGAAGCAGAAGGGTTTGCACTGATGCACCTTTGCCCTCACTGCATGTGCCCTAACACAGACCTGTGAGCTGCGCAGAGCAATCCAAACATCTGAGGCCCTCCAATCAATCCAGATGAAAGAGATGTGTATGAGATTATCACCACTGCTCTCTCTCTCTTCTTTCTCTCTCTCTTCTTTCTCTCTCTCTCTCTTTCTCTCTCTAATTTAGGACCCCCCTGGGTCGTTTGGAAGACTGCTCAATATTGTGGTTAAGCTGCTTACTGTGAAGGCCTGAGAGGAAGCCGTGGAGAAGGCAGGCGCGGATCTGACACTATCTCCAGCATCAAACCCCTGCTTAATGGGATAATCACAGCGCTCTTTGAAGATTGAATTGCCCTTGAATAAGACCACTTGTCCTGCATTCCTCACAAGTGGCCATTTTAAGTAAGCTACTGTACCGGGAAAAAAAAAAAAGAAAAATAAAAAATGAATGAATGATTGAATAAATGACGTCTTGTTTTTGTTTTTCCATCATTTTTGTTTCCCTGACGTGAATTCTCACATTAGCCTCCAGGTGTGAGTGAGGTTGCTCGCGCAGAGACGAGCTGGGAGCCTGGAGCCAGAGGGAGAAACAGAGAGTGAGAGAGGAGTTATTATGCACATTCTCTAATGTGCTGCATTGCTGTCACCTTGCTTGACCTTCGCCAGGGAGAGTCTTGAATCCCAGCGAAGAGCTAAACTCTAATTAGTCTGAGCAGCAGGAGCTCGGCAAGCGAACGAGCGAGCGAGCGAGCGCGAGTGTGCACCACTTCTGGGACGGAGCATGAACCTGCTTGTCACAAGCGGGGGGAAACGTCACGACGGGTTTTGAACCACTGCCCATCCTCGCCAAAAAAGACATGCACGTCCAAAATACACACGGTGCGCGAAGGTGGCTCGCTTATTTTGTGTGATTAACCTTACCCCCTTGCGCCAAAAAAATCCCCATGATCCCGAACAGTAATACCCTCAAGATGAATTTTGGGTCAGGACCTTCCAAATAGAGGGAGGGGAGGATATCTCATTACTGAGAAAGCCTTAGGGATATCAAAGCAATTTGGCTTGCCCTCTGTTTCTGAGAAGCAATTAAAATATTAGCTCAAGTTGTAATGGTATTCACACCTATTGATATATACACAAAACTGCTATGCATGAAATATTGAAAAGTTGAAGCTGAACTTTGATAATAATACCCAAGGCTACAATACCAATTTAACAGGAGCAATTATTTTAAGTTAAAGTTGTACCGCACAACCTTACTGGAACCAGAACACAATCCTTGCCAAGAACAATACAAAATCAATGCACAGTAACCCCTTTCTCGATCTATAATGTGGATACATTATTTTTTCTACCAGGTGTATGTATGAGTGCACTTTTGTTCCAAATCTTTCAAAATTAAATGGATTTTTGTCTTGGGGGGTGCTGAACTATATGTGTGTCACAGGGAATTCGCCTCATAGCATTACCTCATGGCATCCTCTGACCCAATTCTCCATGCGAATTCCCCTTGGCAGCGAGCCTTTCTTTGAGACCACTTTCCCTTAGGCGGCCATTTTGGCTCTGAGGCTTAAGGTCCTATGTGAACACAAGTAAGTACGAGGCTGTAAGTTCTCCTTCAGAGACACACAAAAGTACTGCAAGGTATGGTATAATATTGAATACTGAGTTGATTTGAACACAATTGCAAATATTTTTAAATATAAAAGGGAAAGAACTAAAGACACGAGTTGTTTTTCTCCACTAGATTCGACATCACATGTCTGTGGTTGGGGCAAGGTTGAATAACCTCTGCTTGTGCCAGCATCATCAAAGAGATTCCCTGTTTATTCCAATGGTTTCCTTCCATCAGTTATCTAGGTCGACTTCTCAAGGGTCAGTGCAGAACATCTGACCTCTGCACCTGAGAAAAAAAAGACTGTGACTTCTGTAAGACCCGCAGGGTAGGGCTAGGAGAGAGCAAACACATTTTAAAGTCAAGTCTCTTTGCTGTGCATGGCTCGAGCTCGTTCATTATTCAAACAAGACCCTGAAGAGTCCAGCTCAACTCATGCCGCCTGACCAAGGCAGCCCAATGTCCTGAATATTGAAATAAGACTTAGAGCGGATTTATTCAGCCAGGCATTTTGTAATTGCAGCAAGCAGTGTGTTTGAAAGCTTAGCACATTGAAATGTTTATGTACACAAATAAAACATTAAGTGGCAAACATATTCCAACACTTTACAGTATACAATACACTTTCACAGATGCTGGGCAATTGCGAGTGACCCGGGCTATTGTGGACGACTCTGTTTTGATGATGTAAAATTTTGTGATGATGGATTTTTTACACAAACTCAACTGTAACCTTGCTATTAATACAAACCAAAACATGATCTTTTGAACATGATCTTTTGATCTTTTATCCTGGTGCTATAGGAAAAAGTAATTTTCACACAAATTTCTCAAAAGCTGAATGAAAATGAGATGGCACCTCAGACCATTCTAAATGATAATGCAGCACTTTTCCTGGTGTTTGTCACAAGACTGGCATAACCATATCATTGGTCATTATCTATAGTGATGTAACAGTCCTATGGTCCTCAATATGTATATTATAGAACAGATTATTTACCAGCTACTAAAGTTTCACAGCTTATGACACCACTTATGAGGGGTTCTGGATGTTTATGACATGATTATGACAATGTTATAATGAAACGTTTGCATACTGATAAACATGAACATGTTTAGAACATGTGCTGAATACATCAGTGTTTCAGAGTACTGATTTATGTGACTAAACAAGTTGTGAGTCGAAACTGCAAAATTTACATGCTGCATCTCATCACTGACATCCCCACCCCAACATCTCCACCGTTCCTAAACACAGAGGCTATACGCCTTCTGTTGCAGTCTGTGTGGATGCTCACCTGACAGGAAAGGTTGAACCTCCAGAGCCCCAGCTGTATACGTCTCTTAACCAACGCCTTGCACTGACCCATGGGATGGATCGTCACGGACACATCCCCTGACCCCTCACACCTGACGGTGCTGGCCATCTTGGGAGCCACGTCATGGCCAGGTGACAAATCCTAACACAGACACACACACACGCACACGTACACACACACACACACCTGTGTTGGGTGACAGGACCTCCGCTGTCACCTGCTGTTGCAGCTGCGGCGGCGACCAGGTGTCCGACAGAGGTGTGCCGACAGGTAGGGCAGTCTGCCTGCCGTGGTCAGCGCCACGGTATTAGCCTCATAAAGAGATCCAACCTCATCTGACACCCAGAGTCAGCCGTGGAATGAATGCTTAATGTTAGAGCAAAAAGAAGAAAAGCAGAAACGTTGCTATGTTTTCTCTGAGGCTATGCTTTCTTTTCATCTATTACTAAACAACATTTGTGGCCCCCTTGTGGGACTTATGTAGCTATCTATCTAAAGTTACATCCAGTCCTCTACACATGACATGAGTATGTATTTGTGTTTCTGTAGAGCCCATGATATAAAAAACAAAAACAATAACAACCTTTTTTTTTTAACAAGACTGTAGTTCTTTATTACATGACTAGACAGCTCATGCATAAAATGACCACTCTTGGATATACAGTACTTACTGCAGGATAATTAATATGCTACTACTCTCTTGATGTTGGTGGGATTGCAATCAGCCATGTGGATGAGTTATTCATTTGAGACCTCATAGATGTACTTGTCATTGAAATTTAAAAAAACGCTGTTTAAAGAGAAGGTCAAGTATAAACACATATTATTGCAAAGTAGATCTGATAGGTACTTCAGTACCTAGGTTATTAACAAATTTGTATTTCTCATATTGCCTGATTAATTCATTAATTAACCGAGGGTAAAACAAGTTATTAATTAAATTAACTCAATTAATGAAATTGGATATCCAAAGCCTTAATTAGATTCCTTCACTCGTCGGCTGTTAATGAATTTACAACCTTCGATATGAACACTACGTTGTGCCAGCCAACAGCCAATGTCAAGCACAGGCGCGCGGAAAGGTCTCCGGACGTGGTGATGCCATATTACCATGTTCTCAGGTCAAGACTGGAATGTCTACTTTCAATTACCAACTGTGTTTTTTCCCCTCTGCCTTTAAACATAAGGTCACTTCAACAAGTTGTCTTGGACTGTGCCTGAGTGGAAAGGTCAGGCTTTAGAGGGGTTGTCTCTGCCCTGACAGCTCAGGGTCCTGAAGGGAGACCAAACGCGGCTGTCGTCGCCCATGTTTAGGTGAGGAGCACTGTAGAGTGGACTTTCTTTTCTTTCTATAAAAAAGAAAAAGAGGAAGGGAAAAATAAAGAAAGGAGCAAGAAAAAACAAAGAGAAAAAAGAGCGCTCCCTGAAAACCTTGGTAATGTGAGCAGCGCTCTAACTCTTCCTCCTAAATTCAGGGTGACACAATAAAAGATGTCCCACTTTTAAACAGACTAATCTCTAGCTAGAGCGAGATAATGAATGAAACATTTATGAGACATTACCACCTGTCAGAAGCAGATTCGGGGAGATTTAATTGCACAGTTAACATGCACAACAAGGATGAATACTAAAACACAGGCCGGACGAAGATAGGGAACTATTTGTCTGGTGCAGGCTTTAGAAAGGGAGATATATGAAAATACAAATTAGATTAAACCTTGGTATACAAAGGATCACCCACAGCAGCAAATATGGACTTGATAACAATGGATGCATTGGGAAATAATGACTGTTGTCAAATTTTGAAATATTGTAACTCAGTGCAATGTTACACTGAGGAGTAATCTTGTGGGGGGAAAGCATGTTGCAAATATCCCATTAATCAATTTGTTTCTTCTTGCTACATCTGTTGTATAGATAATGATGGTATACCACTATCTCTATTTTATAAAGCCTAATTTCTGGTGCTTACTGGCAGTGATGAATGTGGTGGCTCCACTTTATGGAAATCTCCTAAGGTCTTGGAGAACTAACATTACCTTTTTCCAAGTGATGGTTCAAGGACTAAATGAATTTAAAATGAATGGATCTTTTATCATACATGACTAGAGGAAGTATAATATCTGGCAAAGTTGGATCTGGTGTGTGTGTGTGGGGGGGGGGTTCATTAAAACATACATTTAATATTACTTCTGGTAATAAATGAGTACCAATTCCATTGCGAAAGTTGAGTTCTGAAATTAAATTCCAGCAGATACAGGCACCCTCTAGCCTGAGCTGTTCTCATTTTGTCAAAAATAACCTTGATTTAATTATTCATGCCACAAAGTCCAGTGAACAAAACAATCAGGTATTTTCTTGTATGCCCTATTTCTTCCCTTATAGGCATGCATTATTGATCCTTCCTCAGACAGACATCAGAGCTTGCGAGGCAGGGTATCATACGCTAAAAACGGGTTGTGCTGTCACCAATTGCATAACTGTGATCTCGGAGAGAGACTGTGACGTCTCACAAAAAAAAGTGAGAGAGTGAGAGAAAAAAAAAAAAAACAAAGACATGACTCACATTGCGTATTCCTTTCAGATGAGAACCATGTTCTCATACAGTCTTTCTGTAGTGGCTGTTGCTTCTCACTCGCTTGGTGAGTCTGACCTAAAAAAAAGAGAGAATAATTGCGAGAAATAAGCTCATTCCTTATGCACCTCCCCCCTATTCCCTGAGAAGTGTTTTGAGTGTGCTCAGTGTTCGACATTCGATAAGCATGAGGTGATTATGAAAAACAGACTGGCAGCAAAATGGCAGAGATGCGTGTTTGTATCATTCTTTTGCACTTCTTGTATGGAAAACAATGGAGGATGGATGGATGTGTCTGTGGTCTGTGTGTGTGTGTGAAGGAGAGAGAGAGAGAGAGAGAGAGAGAGCAAAATAGGGAATCTGTATCCAGATGACAAAGATAAAGGTGTACTGTGTGTGTGTGTGTGTGTGTGTGTGTATGGGTCTGCATTTGTTTGTGTGTCCATGTGTATTGTGCATATGTGTGTGTGTTTGTGACACAGCCAGAGCGAGAGAGAGAACAAGAGAGAGAAAGAGAGAGAGAGAGAGAGAGAGGGAGAGAGAGTGACAGAGAGGGAGAGGGAGATGACATGTATTCTGGTTGGTAAGAGCAGGCTAATAGCCGGTTGTCAACAGCTAATGCCTGCTCGTCCCCACCTCCAGCTGCGCGCTCGTCCTCAGATCCTGTTCCACTGCGCAGACACTCACATAATTACAAGAAAAGTTATCCAAACTATTATTACTGCCGCGGCCCGTTCCGTGGGAGTGAAATAATTGCCAGCCTTCTGCCGCACGCGCGGGAGAGTAACAATCAAAGACATGCAAATGAGACAGAGCTCTCGCATCCACCGCCTGCGTCCTGACTGGTTGGTCGCATCAGCTGACACCAGATCAAAGGGATGGGGATGCGCCGTCGCACGCCGCTGTCGCACGCCGCTGCCGCACGCCTCTCTCGTACTGCTCTTTATTTTGCTCCGTGAGCTCGGCTCGGCTGCGGTGCGGAGCGGTGTACGCCGCGCGGCTAAATAGTGCCTAGCGCACTCACTCACGCACGGTTGCCAGATTGCCCTGTTAGCGGGGTGAGGTCCGCTACGGTGTGGAGGCCCAGAGCCGTTTGGCTTCCCCCCTCAACTGGCCGGTTATTCACCGGGGTTGCCATGTTTAATTCATAGGGGGTTGGGGGGGTTGTTGAATTTGTTATGAGGAAAAAGAGAACTACTACAACCTCACTATACTTTTAAAGGGTAAAATCTGACAAAGCTGTGAACAAGGTGTGCCTAAACAGATTACTGTATCTCTCAACTAGCAAGCAGTATGAGGGAATTTTCAAGGGAGAACAAAGCTCTGATAGGTGTAATTTCTGCTTGTGGACCTGTAGGATTGGAGACATCCTGTCAAGAGGCATGCACCATTCATTAAGATTCTGCATGGTTTAACGATTTACTTGTCCAATATCGACATGTGTCAATACCTATTGCAGTACATACTATAATTAAGTTGTATTAATTCACAACAGTTCTTGGACCATAACACCTGACCTTTAATGGGTCAGTATTATTGAATAATTTTAGATGTCATGTTCACTATAATTTGTACAATGTGCAATGATAATTAAACCTATAGCCTATAATGTCAGCACAAGGGACAAAAAGTGATGGGTGTAGTATGCTCAGAGATAGGCTGCACTGCAGGTTTCTGGAAGTGGATCAGGTGGAAAGACTGCAGCAGCATCCGACCACTGGAGATAGTCAAGGGTATATAGGAGGGGAAGAAAACAGTGCTCGGAGAGAGCTGGGTTGCCTTATACACAGGTTAGAAAACAGAGTATTGGCCCCAGCTGTGGCGCGACTGGCTGGGGCACCTGCACCGTACACCGGCGACCCGGGTTCGATTCCCACCCCGTGGTCCTTTCCGGATCCCACCCTCGACTCTCTCTCCCGCTCGCTTCCTGTCATTCTCCACAAAAGGCCTATATATAGATATATATGTATATATAAAGAAAACAGAGTATTTACAGTAAGCGTAGAGTATGAACAATAAGCGGTCTCTAAACATAATTTTTTTATATGCTTCAGGCTATCCACCTAAAGCAAGGTGTGGTGTGGTAGGCAAGTTGATTGTGAGTTGATAGGATAGTGTATGCCATGTCTATATTGTTAAGGGTGTTAGATCTTGATGCATTATGGCTGCACTTAGAGTAATGTTTTTTACCTCAACTTAAGGATGGAAAGTTAGCCATAATATCTAACAAACTATTATTTTAGTTTTTAGTCCCACTCCAGCAAAAAAAAAAAAAAAAACTTTTTAACATGTCCATCAGGGGGTTTTAATGTGTTATGCACAGGATATACATCATGGATTAGTATTTCTGGTTTGGGCAGAATAATGACTGAGAACAGCCCATCATTGCTGTGTAACAATGGATGGAACCCAATCCTGACTGATTTGCAGGGTGGAGTTTTCCAAATTGTTTCTGGAAAAAGTTTTCCAGAGGACATATCTGCACATTTAGCTTAATAATATGAGCAAGCTAATGTCTCAGAGTTAGCTATCCTACATTAGCATAACATTGTTAGTAATTTGATAACATTGTCAAACCAAGTTGTCAAGTTGTAGGGCTACAATGTTGGGAGGCAATAGCCTAGGGTTAGCATTAGGGTTATTTCAGTCTCAGACTAGTCTAGATCAATCTCCTATTTTCTGACATCAATAATTATTTTTGAGGCTAATCAGTATTGTCCTAAAACATCAACGTAGTCCCAATGGGGGTCATCCCTATGTTCCCCGCTCGGGTTAGCGTTAGGGTTAGGGTTATGGCTAGGGTTTTAAAAAAGGGTCCTATGTTCCCCGGTCCCATACAAAGCAGGGAACATAGGACCCGGGGAACATAATGTAGGTACACTCTCGTCCAATGCTTACTAAATATGATTTGGCCTTGTTTAGAAATAGTTCCATGTCAACCAACACACACTCCTCCATTGTGAATTGCATTTATTTGAATGTCACAGAACAGAAATCAGACAAGTGCCAGAAGTCATTGTTAATTGAGCTGAAGGCACCACTGTTCTGCTCTGCACTGATTCTCTGTCATCACTATCATGAAATGAAATTCCATCTGATTACTTTCTGTGGCAATATCCAAAATACAAACAATCAATAGAGATAGATTAAATAGATTAAATAGAAAATTATTTGTTAACATGTGTTTAATTAATGTGTGTTGATGTGTGTTTGTGTGTGTTAGCTTAAAAACTGATGACAGTCCAGACATGAAGTCCACCCGGTTCATAGGGACATCAAAAGTTCAGCTCGTTTCACTCCTTTCTACCATTTTCCCCTCCGGTTTCCCAAGCAGGTTCCCTCCAACTGTGGTAAATCAACATCGATGCAGGGTCATCAAACTGTAGCACTCGCCATTGATTTACACACTGGCACTATGAAATACTGCACCTTTAATTAAAGTTCCCAAATGGATAAGAGGGGATGCACTGGACGGGGGTGGGGGTGATAGGAAGCAAGAGAGGAAGACAGCCTGAGATTAAAGACATTTTTGATGGCGCGTTGAAGAGATGGAGTGCACACGACTGGGAGTAGTATATCTTTCATGGATGAACTTTTGGAGATGTTTTTCATCCTATAGCTATTGGAATCGGGAATTAAATGATAAATGTGCTACACATATGTGGCATAAGACGATTAGGTTATATATAGTAATACTACACTATATAGCAGTTGTTCGAAAAACATGCCGAGGATGTAGGCTATATTGATTGATACTTATCTATTCTACTTATCTATATAGGTCCTAATTTGATAATATTAACCCTGGCACCAAAATTTAAGTCCAACTTCTTAAGTATTACATCAGGAGTGTGAAGGAGATTTACCAGGCCAAGTGCTGTAGAAAAATGAGGCTGTGGTCATTATTAATATCACCTCACCCATCATAAACAGGGAAACTGACAACAAAACTGACCTGTAACAGGTGCAAGGGACATGAGAAAAGAAGCACAAAACACAGGAGATATAAGCTATTACCAGAGATTTACAGTTTACAGAGTTGACTGGGATGTTGGTGATACCCCAATATGAGAGCTATTTATAATCCTATAAAACATGCTAGATTATTCCTTTGTTTGTTTATTTGCTGTAGATGTGTTGCAAGGCATAGAAAGTCCTCACTTTAGATAAGCTCACAAAATATCATTAACTAACCACTTGTAACTCCTGAGTTAATCATGAATTATAGTATTAGGAAGTGGTTTATAAAATATGTATCCTCACCCTAACTAATCATTAGTGCATGTATATTCATCAACAAAATATTATTGCGTAATTTATTTAGTATTAACAATAATTCATAAACATATTTTAGATATAAGCTTATTTAGTATGAACAAACCATTTATAACTGTGTGTACAAATACTTTATTTATGAGAATTAACATAGGAACAATGCTTTACAAATGATGAACAAAGCATTTTGTAATAGTTTGCAACTGGTTTATAATGAGAAAATGATTTCATTTATAAGTGATTGTTTCATTACTTATTAAAGGTGCGATTTGTAGGATTGTTACCAAACGTTCTGTAGGCCAAAATCAAAACACTGGTGATGAACGTTCTCAAGACTACCAGACGCGAGCCTCTTCTGGGTTGCCAGATGTAATGAAGACTTAGCTAACGTTAGTTGACCTGCAGCTGCTTTAAAGTTTCTCCAACCATGACCCAGCTACACATTACGGAAACAGTGAAAACAAAAAAATACCTCTCTAACCAACGTAACATATTTAGCTGAAGTTAGCGATGCAGAGTTCAGCATAGGCTAGCCTACCTGTTGTGGAGAAATATGGCCAGCTCGGCATCAGACTTGATATGAAGACGTCACCATCTCAGGATGGAAGCTCCTCCGATGTCCACTTCATTTGTTTCTTGTTTTAATTTTGGAAATGTGCCTGCCTCTCGTAGGCGTTCATGACTAGCCTACAACTGACAGCTGTTGACAGTTGGCCTTTGCTAATTTGGCAACCCAAATAGGAGGACGCGCTAGCCCATTATTAATACGCTATTCTAGAATTAATCGTTCAAAACATAAACGAAGATTCCGCCCCGTAACTCATTTTTTTTCATTGGTTTTAAGGGGTTTTACAGGTTAGAGTAATGTTGTCAAATAAGCCATTACTTTAATTTATCGTGTTTCCTTACTCTCTGACAACATATGGTGATCATTTTTGGAATGGTTACAGTTTATTTTCCATTATTTCCTA
The DNA here is from genome assembly GCF_046254945.1 of Alosa pseudoharengus. Lineage (NCBI taxonomy): Eukaryota > Metazoa > Chordata > Actinopteri > Clupeiformes > Clupeidae > Alosa > Alosa pseudoharengus. Next base: position 15,231,285 of record NW_027468689.1, on the reverse strand, counting down.
CATACTGGTCCTTTAAGTATAAATCATGTACTTACAAACATATTTTTGGATAGGCTTATTTACTATGAACAAACCATTTATAAATGTGTGAACAAATGCTTTACTGATGATAAATTATGTATGAACAGGAAATTACTAATGATGAATAAACCATTAACTAATAAGTAACATAGGCTTAATAAATGATTAATTGTGTGTAGTTATTATAAAGTGTTACCAACATTAGGCTGTGGACAGTAGTAAAACAGTAGTGGATGGTCAGTACTCAAACATGGAGAGAGGGTGGAGAGGCAGACAGACTATGCAGAGAAGTCTATCTCTCCTCTTCCCTTTAGTGAAGTGTTGAACAGTTCAATGGCCCTGGGGACAAATTACTTCCTCAGCCTGTCAGTTGTGCTTGGCAGTGAGCGAAGTCTCCAGCTGATCAAGCTCTTTTGCTTTATAATAGTGCTGTGGAGTGGATGACATTTATTGTCCAAGATGTTGATCAGTTTGCTCAGGGTCCTTTTATCTGATATTGAAGTGATGCACTCCAGTCCGGCTCCCTCGACAGAGCCAGCTTTCCTTACCAGCCTGTCTAGTCGCCCAGCATCCTTCTTCTTCTTTGTGCTTCCTCCCCAGCATACCACAGCATAGAAGAGGTTGCTGGCAACAACAGACTGGTAAAACATCCTAAGGAGCTTACTGCAGACATTAAAGGTCCGCAGCCTCCTCAGGAAGTACAGCCTGCTCTGCCCTTTGTTGTAGAGTGCTTCAGTATTTGCTGACCAGTCCAGTTTATTGTCCAGTTGTAAGCCCAGATAGGTATTTACCACCTTCACATTGACCCCATCAATGGAGACTGGTAGCAGAGCGGGCTTAGACCTGCGGAAATCCACCACCATCTCCTTGGTCTTCGAAGTGTTGAGTTGGAGGTGGTTGAGTTCAGGGGCGTCACTAGACCTTTTTCACTGGGGCACGTGCCTTAGTAAAAGTCTCCAGTGCCCCAGTAAAATTCTAGCGCTGCTCTCGTTGGAAACGGTATTCAGGAGCGCATCTCAGTACCTGCTTTAGTCATGACTCGAGCCTGTCACTTACCAGCCAATAAAAAAAAACAAGGAAAAAAAAAGGGGGCCATAATAGCCAATCAGGAAATAACACCTCTGTAGCTGGGTAAGATTGAACACAACAACCAATGAAAATCGTTCACATGATTCTTCCGAGTGTTTTGTTGTACAGTGGAAACCGCTGGAGCTCATCACATCACTTCCCACTTCAATCCAAGTTCCTGTCTCCAAGCAATGATTAAGCAAACTAGATGTACCGCAGAGCAGCACATTTTTTCCACAAAAATAAATCACGCTGAAAGGCCTATATGATTCTAACTGTCTCACTAAATTGCATTATCCACACATACTCAATTCTCACTGATATCTGCTAGACAACAAGTACCAAAACATGATTAGTTCATAGATTTCACATGTAAAATTCATTTTATACAACCCCACCTCCATCTTGCCTGTTCATAATTCTGAGAAATTCTTGAATTGTGTGCATGTGTGCATGTTCATGTTTATATTATGTGTGTGTGTGTGTGTGTGTGTGTGTGTGTGTGTGTGTGCGCGTGTGCGTGCGTGCTTGTGTGTGTGCCTGCGTATGTGCCTGTGCAAGCGTACATATGTCTACTGTGTGAGTATGTGTCATACGTATGATTACTGTGAATGTATGTGTGTGTGTGTGTATCTGTTTGTGCACATGTGTGTACATGAAATGGGTTAACATGACCCCTGGAGGCAAACATACGGAAAAAAATGGTCATCCTAGTCCCTACAGTTCTCAAGATATTCACAGAGAACTGTGTCTGCCCTACCCTCCTTTCGGGGGTCCAGTCCAGCGGGGGGGCTACAGATCAAAACGAAAAACGACGGTTCCATGCTATCCATGTGGGGTTACATGCCCACCAAGTTTTGTGTACCCCGGTCTTTCAGTGTCCCGGGAATCATTGTTGGTGTACGTCACTAAATGTACACATAAATTATTTTATTGTAAGGCCCCCCATGAACGAAAGTACACAAAACTTGGCATGCATTCGGAGGGTGTCATAATGATCCTACACTTTTAATTTCGTGCAGTTTTGACCTTGTCAGCCAGAGACATTGTGATGAAAACACCTAATTTTTTGCTTTTTCATTTTTAACTAGGTGGTGCTATACATGAAATAAGTGGTAATGGGATGGGTTGACATGCCCCCTTAACCCTTATAAGGTGTTCGGGTCTGTGGGACCCGTTTTCAGTTTTTAGCTTAATAAAAATGATACAAATAATTATTTTTTTAAACTAAGAGTTATTGGCCTTGCCTCATTTTCTGTGAGGAACATAAATCAGAAAACATTTTCAATGAACCCCCCCTGCATACCCCCCCTTCACATTTATATTACACACAGGATGTTCGGGTCCACTGGACCCGGAACTAGTTAAAGTGTGGAAATCATAGGTCCTGTGTATGTGTGTGTGTGTCAGTGTGTCAGAGGGTTTTGATGGTGATGCAGAGCAAATAGTTTCAGAAAGTGAGGATAACATTTCTGAAAAATTAGAGTCCGACACTGAGTTTGAAGAGGAGGATAAGCATCAGCCAGCTCCGAAACGTAAAAGAGCCCAGGACCATCCCGTGAGCAGGCAGGACCAGCTGGACATTGGACTAGACTGTCAGCAGCTTGCAAATGACAACATATGGATGTCAAAAAATGGTAGAATTGAATGGTCTTCCTGCTCAATAAATGAACCCCCTTGCATGGCTGCCAATGTGATTCGGATGCTACCAGGACCTACATGCTTGGCAGTCACTCATGCACAAGACATCAATTCTTCTTTTTACCTTTTCATGCCATCCCCTATCAAAAAATACATATGCAATACACACACAGTGAGACTCTGCCCCTCATGTGTGGTATAGTCTGGTATAAAATTGCCATGTTCAATGGCTTCAATGTGTTGTTCAGACAGATGTTATTGAGTATGTTCTATTTCTAATGAAATTCAAATAAATAAAACTTGCTTCATTTGTATAATTGTTGATTATTTTCCAGTTATGCCTGTTTTATGATGCATTTCCTTATTTTGTTATATTTTAATACAAAAATAAACAAAAACGAGTGGCACTTCTAGTGAGTATTTAAAAAAAAATTTGATTTTTGCTTGATTTGAATTTGATTATGTTGAATTAAAAGGCCTAAAATGCAATGGGTCCACTAGACCCGGCAGCACCTCCTGTGTAACAAAAAAACGAACACCCTATGAGGGTTAAGACCAACATACATAAAAAAGGTGGACCTCCTAGGCCCTACGGTTCTCGAGATATTCACAGAAAACTGTCTCCGGCCACCTACAGGCCAGTTGGTGTATAGTAACATAAATTAATTTATTGTGTGGCCCCCCATGAACGGAATTCCACAAAATGTGGCGTGCCTACAGAGGGTGTCATAATGATCATACACTTCCAATTTCGTGCAGTTTTTGACTATGTTAGGTCACAGATACCTTCAATTACAACACCTCATTTTTACTTTTTTGTGTTTAACTAGGTGGCGCTATACATGAAATGAGTGGTTATGGAATGGGTTGACATGGCCCCTTGAGATCAACATACAAAAAAAAATGGTCCTCCTAAAAAATGGTCCTCCTAAACCCTACGGACACTGAAAGACCGGGGTACACAAAACTTGGTGGGCATGTAACCCCACATGGATAGCATGGAACCGTCATTTTTCGTTTTGATCTGTAGCCCCCCCCGCTGGACTGGACCCCGAAAGGAGGGTAGGGCAGACACAGTTCTCTGTGAATATCTTGAGAACTGTAGGGACTAGGATGACCATTTTTTCCGTATGTTTGCCTCCAGGGGTCATGTTAACCCATTTCATGTACACACATGTGCACAAACAGATACACACACACACACACATACATTCACAGTAATCATACGTATGACACATACTCACACAGTAGACATATGTACGCTTGCACAGGCACATACGCAGGCACACACACAAGCACGCACGCACACACACACACACACACACACACACACACACACACATAACATAAACATGTACATGCACACATGCACACAATTCAAGAATTTCTCAGAATTATGAACAGGCAAGATGGAGGTGGGGTTGTATAAAATGAATTTTACATGTGAAATCTATGAACTAATCATGTTTTGGTACTTGTTGTCTAGCAGATATCAGTGAGAATTGAGTGTGGATAATGCAATTTAGTGAGACAGTTAGAATCATTTAGGCCTTTCAGCGTGATTTATTTTTGTGGAAAAAATGTGCTGGACTGGGCGGCGGTCATATTTTGTACCGCTCTGCGGTACATCTAGTTATTCTATTATTCATCACATCCTAAAATTTGTGATGATCTCGGGAAGAATAAAGTATCTATCTATCTATCTATCTATTGTATTCGTCTAACTTTTTGTTTCTTTTTATCATATGGTCGTTTACAACAGTGGCTGACTTAAATGAAACTTGGATTAACGTGCTAATCAATAATGTTTTTATTTCAGTGTGATATAGATGCTGGCCGAGTGTCTCCTGAAGGGACTCTGTATCTACACGTGGGAAGATCCTGAAAACTTTGGGCAGGAATATGTGGTATGTACATGAACATGTATATTTTCACATTCATTTCTCAATAGGGCTTTGCTAGAGGGTCTCATTTTCTTACTGTTATGTGCATTTGTCTGCCTAATTCAGGGCATGGATGAAGTTGATGTCATTAAAGACAACTGTTGGGGTTTATGTCCTGAGAGAACATGAGTCAAGTGAACCAGAGGACATTGGGGTTGTACTCCAAGGAATAAAGTTTTGACAGATCTACATGGCATACCGTTAGCTGTCACTATGATGTCGGAGTTGATAACCTCATGTACCTGCCCGTGCTTAGATACACCTTTGAGGCATTGCAAAAAATCTTCATGGAGCTGGATGAAGGCAAACTCCCAAGGTTGGTTAAACAACAACCTGTTTCAGTGAATGACTTTTCCATTTTTATTTTTTGAAAAAGAAATACTGTTTTTACTATGTTGAACCCCGAAAGGACTATCAATGGCTGAGTGACCACGGAATCTTTTTGTGGATGTTTTTTATTATTATTTTTTATTCATTATCTTTATTTTAGGAACTAGAAATGTCACCTTTTGGTCGGCCATCTTTGAAACTGGTCCATCAGTCTTCAGGCCTGATCTCTCTCTCTCTCTTTCGTTCTCTTCTCTCCCTCTCTCTCTCCCCACTTCTCTCTCCCTCTCTACCCTTCTCTCTCTCTTCTCCCTCTCTCACTTCTCTCTCTCCTCTTCCTCTCTCACTCCTTTATCTTTCTCCTCTCCCTCCTCTCCCTGTGATGTTTGCTGCACTTTTTTCCATTTGTCAATTGCTGGATAAAAAAACAATACTGTGTATTTCATGTTGCTTTCAATAAAAATTGACTACTAAACTGACTTGACTCTTTTCAGTAAAACGATGTATAACAGATGTCTGCAATTCTAGAAAAAAAAAACAGTTAAAAGACACTGTTCTAGTACTATAGGGACATACAACTTTAAGAGTTTATTTTTTTAGCATTAATAAATGAAGTTAGAAGTACCTTTTACAATCTATTACTATTGACATGATAAAATTACTTTAGCATTACACAATACATTGGTATTACATAAATATGAAGGTATTATCTTCATTCAACATGATTTTTTTATGTAATACGATGTGATTTCAATGTGTAGGTTTTACAAGAAACGATTAACTAGAACAAAAGTGTAAAAATTGTGTCAGTTGGACACATTCTGATCATGTGGGACCGATGTACACATTAAAATCATGTAAATTCAAGGAACTTTTTTTTCAGTTTGTGAAGCTGTCCTACTGTAAAACTAAACATAGCCTTCTGATAAACTATTCAGAGAGACATCAGAAAATTCTTCCCGAACAGAGGCAGGAGAGGAACAGTGAGGAGAGATGAGGAGGACGAGGGAGGTATGATAATTGCCCACATTAACGGTAACATTAACATTTATGTTGGTAATAGTCAGTGCTGTGATTTGATCAATAGTTTAATGGCAAACTTAAATAAATTTGTTGCATTTGCAAATGTAGCCTATAATAATCTACACAGACTCTGTGTAGATTATAGGATACCTCTGGAAATGATCACCAAAAGTCAGTATGAAGGTCTTAGTAGGCTATTTAAGCTACAAAGAACTGCAGTATTGCCAGAATGACTATAGGACCCTTGCCTGGGAGGGAAGTATATCTCAATGTTGACTAAAAATAAGCTTTCCCTTGTGTTAGTAGGAAAGCCTATTAAATGAATGCAGTGAGTATAAGCCTACTTATATGCCTATGTGTTTGGATGTTGCTGGATAGTGGCTCTTACAACAATTGAGGGAGAGAGTGCTGGTCCTACAATATGACAGTGACAATAATGATTTTGAAGCTTGTATAGCCTACCCGTAGGCTAGCCATTTGTTTCATATTGTGCGCACATTTTTTTTTTTTTTTTTTTTAATGTATTGGGAGTTGGGGGCCTGTGCCCCAGCAGAGCTCAAGGTCTAGAATCGCCCCTGCAGAGTTTGCATCACTGCACAAAGTTCTCCACCAGGCTTCTGTATTCATCCTCCTGCCCATCCCTGACACACCCCACTATTGCAGTATCATCTGAAAACTTCTGTATGTGGCATGACTCAGTATTGTAGCAGAAGTCAGATGTGTATAGGGTGAACAGGACTGGAGAGAGCACCGTTCCCTGTGGAGCTCCGGTGCTGCTGATCACAGTGTCTGAGAGACAGTTCTACAATCTGAAAAACTGTGGCCGCTCGGTCAGGTGAGGGTGTGGGATCTGTAATCCAGGATACCAGGTGGGCGTCCACACCCATCTGCAAGAGCTTGTCTCCCAGCCGGAGGGGTTGGATGGTGTTAAAAGCACTTTTGAAGTCAAAGAACATGATTCTCACAACACTTTTCCCCTAGGTGAGAATGTGTCCTGTGTAGGAGATAAGTGATGGCATCGTCAACGCCCACTGTACTGGCTAATGTACGTAAGGAATTACTATTAAGTATAAGATTAACTGGACCTAGACTAGTGGTAAGATACTATATACTGATTCATGAAATTGTTTAAATTGATTGTTGAAACTGTTCAAATGTGGAGACAAAGTTAAAGCTATACAATTACAGCCAATGGATTTTTTTTTTCTTCTTTTCAAAATAGATTACAGGCCATATGAGCATTACATATGTATTTATTTTTCTTATTGAGAAAGGGGGGGGGGCTGTCATGAAAAGTTTTGCAACCACTGATTTAGACAGAGGAGACACATGCATCACGTGGGTCTGCTTCGCAGTAACCATAGTGACAGATGATGAATAAGTGTATGGAATATATCTAACCCATGCAATCTGTGGGATTTGAATGATGGTAGGCTAAATGCTACCAATCACTGACTGAATTATATATTTTTAAATAAACCCAGTTCTAAACTAATGTAAACCCAGTTCTAAACGAATGTTTTACCATTCAGGAGAGTAACTCTATAGAAGGGTTTCATTTACTTCTTGAAAAGCCTTAACAGTATGTTTCCATGGTAGCGTTGTGGTCCATATTTAGCTTTTTCATATCCAGTTGAGCACCGCATATGGGCAAACTATACAGCTACACTATATTCCAAAAAGAAGGACAGGTCACTTTATGAGAAGCGCTGACAACCTGTGGGGTTCTTGGAAAGCAATATGTGGGACCCGTTAATGAACCAGAAGTGTGCTATTGTTCCGAAATCCACCAGCAACAGAGGTTTGAGATATAGTGATAAATAGATATAGATAGATAGATAGATAGATAGATAGATAGATAGATTTTTTTTATCTCCACACAACAATGTTGGTGGTATTTTTGCTACAGAAGGATTTACTGTAGCTCAATCCAGATAGCTCTAGTGATATCACTAAATAGTGATAGCTCTATTCCAAGGCTGTGTCTCTGCAGGGGACCACATGTTCCCCCAGATGCTTGTGTAATTATTGTGGGGTTGATAGCAGTGTTTAAGAGTAGTACAGTGCTAATTGTGGTAATTTATGTAGACTGACATGTGCTTGGAAACAGCCCTCATCAGCTGCATATCTGTCAGAATAAATCACTCGGATTTCTGAAGCTGTCTGACAATTGGAAGCACATTTTTGATAGCGCCGGTGAGCTCATCCATGTAAACACTAACGGAGTGCCAGAAGTAGTTACATTTTATTCACAATCAAAATCAGCATCAGCAACCCATTTTTAATATAATTCATTTGTATTCATCTGAAAGAGAAGGTTTGAATGAGTGTATTTCTCCTGCAGAGCAATACATGGGAAATGGTTTCTTATCTTAATTAAGGAACAAACACGCAATAAATTAAGTGTAGAAGTGCTCAATTATCAACTACTCAAGTGATTGAGGAGGTGCTACAGGCTTTCAAATATTTTTTTTCCTTCTCACTTGTCAACGTAGGAGGATGACAGAGTAATTCTAGGGATGCATACATGCTGACTGAGATGCTTAAACAATTCGCTGCAGGAACACAAGACCACAACACACAGCTGACTAGCGCAGGTTTACATGGCGCTCCTCGCAAAACAAGGTGGGCCTCGTGAGCCACCTTTGAGTTTTATTTTAGTCGCTGACTTCCTTCACTGACCTCACATACCAACGGCGTGCACAACAGCTCACCGCCGAGAGAACATGTGTAGGAGGCTTTCAAAATGAGAACATATAAATTTCCACTTTGTCAAAAAGGGTAATGTAACCTTTTGCATTTGACTTTTCGTATATCCCGCCTTGGGCGACCGCGATTGATACAGTCAGGCAAAGGAGAGCAACTGTGTAGGCTGCTAGCTGTTTAGATAGCAAAAGTTGAATGATTAAAAAAGGCAAAAAACCCCATCATGAGTCCATTCTTGTCCTAGTCACGGATGCTACTTGGAGTTTTCTCTCTCTGTCTTTCTCTATCTCTTTCTCTTTGCATCTGTCAAGTGGAATTGGCTTCAGTGCTTTGCCTGGAGTGATTCTGTGTGAGAAGAGAAGTGAAGGAACGCATCACGATGAGGACATTTTGTGCCCTCCCTCCCCCCAACCCTCCTCAACCTCGTTGCCATTCCTAGATCCAAACCTTATCAGCTCCTCTTATCTCCACACCATTTGTCAGGCCCTGCCACACGTGTGAATGGTCTGCATTGCAGATAGACACCCACCAACCACCGTCACTACCACCACGACTCTGCATAAGGGCCACCACCCACCCTCACTGACAGGATCAGCAAGTGAAGCACATAAAGTAAAGCCAAACTTCACCATTCTGGGTGTCATCACCTTCCCACTGTCTTGTTGCATCAGGTACTGCGGCCAGCTTGTCCAGGTCATCCATACAGAACATGTTTTTCCCCTGGTGTGCTTTTCTGAATGTTCACATTGCGAGGCATCTATGTGGAAACTTGGTGCCAGCAGCATACGCAATCGCTGAGGGGCACACCATTTTTTTTGTTCTAGTTTTATGAAAGAGCATATATATATATATATAGGATATATATATATATATATATATATATATATATATATATATATATATATATATATATATAACATATCAATACAAATCATAACAAATGTGAAGATATATATGTATATATGTGTGTATATGTGAAGATGTAACATAAGAACATTACTGTTGCTAAATCACTTCTCCATTGGATTTTGCGTGGTTCCACAAACTTTAAAAGAGCATACTCATCAGTTAAAAGTGAAAAACAAAACTATGTGATCATTTACAAGCAGCTTTTTAAAAAAATCCTCGAAATGAACTGCAAAGTCCACATTTCATCCTGGAATATTCTGGGTCTCATTTTTATAAATAAATCACCATCCTAGTCGGTGAAGCATCCCAAATTACAAATCATTGCAGTACTAATGTTGCCTGGAATAATGTCAGAATGTATCAGCATACATTATCATTACACATGGACTTCGCCCTAAACTTTCCAACAGTTCATAGCATTCCAGCAGGAATAGAGGGTTTCCTAGCAACTGATTCCAAGAGCAACAACACAACACTCTACAATCTGTAAGGGATAATGTATAGAACGCCGGTCATTATGGGGAAAATAAGTCCCGACAGGGCGAACCGGACCCCGACGCGCCAGCGGAGGGGTCTTGTTTCGCCCTGAAGGGGCTTATTTTCCCATAATGACCGGCGTTCTATACATTATCCCGCTTATTATACGGCTACTTGCCAAAACGAAAAAATAAACTCCATGATATGTCTCTTTACACTTATTTGTTACCGTTTCGTCGTGGCTTTTGCTGAGAAACAAATAGTTCGCAACACACGCTGAACTTAAATCAAACATTCTTTAGAACACAGCTGATCAACCGTCTGCTTTCACTTTTGAATGAAGTTCCAAGCGCAAACTCCGTTGCCATTGACAGCGGTCATTCTTGTTTTCAGAGGTCCTTTCCCAAGAAATAATGACCGCTAGAACTTTCGGAAATCCCATTCAAGTCAATGGAGCATTCTACTTGCATTGTGAAGAGCCGTATAATAAATTACAAGAATATCCTGGATTCAGAGCAGCCCACCATGGCTGGAACCTCCCATGACTCTACAATGTTAAACAGGGCAAGGATTCCAATTCATCAGTGACGTTTCAGGAGACGGTAACAACATTAAACAAAACAATACTCCTGGAGGACTGCATTAAACCAGAGAGCATTCATCCCTTTTAGCCTTTGTTGAAGCCGAGAACAGATGTTCCTATTATCTTAACTGCTATTTTGAGACGGATGAGGCAAGGTGTGGTTTAAATGGGATTGTAATATGAATATGTATCCCAAATGTTGTAAAACACACACAGTGGACAAACAATGGATACCATTATAGCTTGGACAAAAGTAAACATGTGTGCTTGCCAAACTAAAATTTAATCATCAAAAACGACCTGTCTGTCTCCTCGACGACTGCGCTCCAGTGGTCTGACTCCCCCTTTCCTCCCCCATCTATTTTTTCCCACAATGCACCTGGTGAAAAGAAAAGTGATCGCTTGCCCAAAACACCTCTCTGTTGTGGATTACAATGGCTGCCTGATTTATAGTCATTAGAGGGGCTCATCTGTCAGGGAGCTTGCACCTGGAAGGACGTGACAAACTACGAGACGTTCCTGGGAATGAATCTGCAGACTATTCTCCGAGATAACGCTCACAAAAGTCTGGCCCAGCAAAGCCTCCTGCTCTATGATTGGAGGAAGCACCAAAAAAGACAAGAGATACACATATTTTTTCTTTGTTAACACGCTGTCAGTCAGTGTCAAGACACAGTGGCTCATTATAATACACATGTGTGTGTACATACATACACATTGTGCCATAGAACATTTACCTCAGTAAACACCTATAGTATGTGTAGGTTGTGGTCTGCTCAGTGGCAGAGTAGTCCTTTAGTTCTCCCATGTTCCCTGCAATGAAGTCTCAGCAGAGAGCTTGACTCAGCTCACGTCATCTATGTTCCCTCTCATCGACTGTGTGTTCCTGCTTAGTGCATGGGAACAGCCGTCTGCCACGGCCTTACGGCCCCAGATCAATACTACCTCTAATCTATTCCCTTTGATTTCATGTCAAGGAAGAGTAGTAAAGGAGACAGTGGGCAAGCATGTCAAATCAACATATTATACAACCTGCTCATCTATCTCCAATCGTTGACTAACTGGCAGATGGCGTGTTATACAATACCAACCTGTTTTAGCGCTTGGTGTGGGGACTGCCACCTTCTGTACACTGATTGATAAGGAAGAATACATCCAAAAATTGACATGTTGCACATAAACAGCGAGAGAGAAAGATAGAGAGAAAGAATGCAAGAGAGAGACTTTTACACAGCACTTTTCTTCATAAATCAATTTTACCTAGCGTCACCAAAGCCTGTCAGCTCTAAAATCACTTTCACTGTATCCACTTGTGCTTTGTGCCTCTTTGCTCTGTTGGAAAAAAAAAAACACCTAACATCTTTGAACTGGCATGTTTCAACAACAGTTTATACTGAACATGAAAGCCATTTGCTGAAGAAATAAAAGAGATAGCCTACAGATATAGTTTTTTTAAAAAGCTATGGCACACATGAAGGGCTGGCTTTCTCCGAGGGACCTCATGTACAGTACAGTAACAGAGGAGACAGGAGGAGTCAGTGTCAGATGAAAGAGTGGCCACGCATCACATCTTTTAATCCAGATGGTCACAGGACCGAAGACATATGACCTCAAGCTGGCGGTGGCTCCGGAGAGCTGCAAATTCTCAATTAGCTGTCAGACTGGAGGAAAAAAGAGAGAAAGACAGACAGACAGAGAGAGAGAGAGAGAGAGAGAGAGAGAGAATGAGAGAAATGACATCACGCTTTGGCTGACAGACATCCGGACATGTCACTTTTCCAGGAGCTAAGCCAAGTTTTCAGCTCAGTGAGAAAATGAGAAAGAAGAGTGAAGAAAAAACAAACGAACAAACAAACAAACAGACAAAAAAAAAAAACCTCCAATCGCACCAACTTCTCGCCGAATAACTGAAGCAACAGTGTCCGCCCACAAGCCTCTCGACCAACGTCATCATATACCTTTCCAATCGTCGCCTCCTTGAATAAAATCTGCATGAGGACACGGTGGACAGATGGAGGCTGTGCATCTCGATCGTGTCCGTCCTCCTCTGGCTGAGGGCTAGCGGCACATCCTGCTCCGGGGGCCATATGCATGCCTTCTCGGAGGAGCGGCGAGGTGCTCGGAAAGGTGCCAGTGCTCATTGGCCAGACCCCAGGGGTTCTCCATTGTGTCAGGAAGAGAGGCAGTGGAGCTCCGCCAACGAGTTTCAACCCTAACTACTGACCCTCGAATAAACTTCCTCCTGCCTCTAGCATCACCCCCTCCCCCCCAACCATTCCAGCAGGTGTGGGCCAGATACAGACACAACAGATATGCATGCACAAAAACACACACACACTCTCACACATAGACACGCATGCATGCACACGCACACACACATACACACACATGCACACACACTCACACATACACATCCTCAGTCACAAATGTGTAAATGACTACTAGCCACCTTGCTATCATACCAGCAACCCATCATTAATGGACTCACATGCAGTTTGTTTGTGTTGTTTGTGTTGTTTTTAGATATATGACAAGCGCCGTAGCCTTCTCCCGCCCACGCCCCACCTGGGACGCCATCATCATCTTCTAGGTAAATGCCATGTACTAACATTTCTGTAGGCGACCCTCCTCCAGTCTTTAGCAGACAATCAATGGGCAATGAGTGGACCGTGCTTGCTAAATTGAGTGGTGATGCCTAGTCCCTCCCTGAGCCATCCCCTCGTCTCCCGTCCACTTCACTTCCACTGATGCTGTTAATAGTAGTCAGCCATTTAACCCCCGAGGCTAGGACCAACGTTTACCACATTAAACACACACACACTCTTTCTCTCTCTCACTCTCAAACACACACACGATATATCTATATAATTAAAAGCAGGATGAGAAGGCTATGAGGCAGGGATGGAGGAAAAGAAGGGAGGGGATCAATATAACCCTCCTATATAGAAGCACACTCATATCTGTCTGATTATTGGTGGGAGGCCATCTCTTCCATCAGATGGAGAGAGAGAGAGAGAGAGAGAGGGGGAGAGAGAGAGAGAGAGAGAGCAAGAGATAGCATGCTAGAGAAATCGATTCATATTTGACCGTCTACGTCTACTGACAAAAAGCACTTTTTTTGCCCTTGATTGAAACCTGGAAGCTCTGTGTTGTCTTGTTCCGTCTAATCCCCGCCTTGGGACCCATAGGTCATACTTAATTCTTCATCGTTTCGCCTGGAAGGGGAAAAAAGAGCAAACATCGTAATTGCATCAACCATCCTGCTTTTAATTACCTATTTGCCCCCGGACTGCTCACTGTTATGAACTCCTGTTGAAATGATTGTGTTCCTTCATTGTAATAAACTGGCTAACAGGATGGACACATGGTCACAAAACAAAAACTCATTGGGTCCATAATGACCCATAAAACCCAAAGGGCCATGCTCTCGTACAGCATTGAGACGTGCTTCACAAGCATTGCAGAGTAATGGTGAAACTGTGACTAGAATGAAGGTGAGATTAAAATGTGTGTGTGTGTGTGTGTGTGTGTGTGTGTGTGTGTGAGGGGGCAACACTGCCGAAACCTGAAATGCTGCACCAAAAAAAAAAAGACACTGGCAGGAGTCTCAGGTGTTTAAACAAAGGAGCTGACCCTTGTTATAACAAAGCACCGTCAGAGGGGGTTGGTTTCAGCTGCAATCAGGGCAGGATAGCCTGTTTAATCAGCTTGTCAGGGGTTACAAATGGTATCGTTTAGAGTGCCACCACACCCACTTTCAAAGTTTTGTAATTAAAATAATTCTTTTGACCTTGGCCTCTGTCTCAGAGACTAAAACTCCTCTCTGGTTTTAGTGATACAACAGGGACTGTTGGAGCTGAGCAGTAAAACAGGAGTCATTGACTTGCAAATGGAGTATGGAGCCACAAGATGTTTGCTACAGTATGACAGATTATGTTATGTGAGGTTATGAAGTGCATGTGTGTAATCATTATCCAATATATGGCTACATGGCTACTGTAACTTATCCATATTCAGAAGTTACTTCCAGAATGTTTTGTGGCTTTTCTCTCCTCTGTAAACTTTTTTTTATTAACCACCTGATGCTGGAACATCTTAATTGGCATCGCTGACAGACTGTGAAAGACACTGGATGGGAAATCAGATGATATTGAAAAAGACTTAGAGCCTTCCTCTCAAAGGCAATTATTAATTAAGTCACCACAATCTGCGGGTCTTACAGATATCATCTTTAACTGATATGTTTTGAAACATTCATAGCAGTAACTGACAAATTGCTATCAAAAGGAAAACATAAATGTCAGTTTCAAGACATTGATTATTAGCTTGACAGGCCAGCACTTAAGTAAATGTAAGTGTTGATTTCAACAGACATACTGAGCTTTTCATATATTTGTAATATGTCTGTCTGTGAGAATTAAAGATGATTAAAAGACTACCATGACAACTATAATGTGAAACTGCATGCTGACACATCACTATGGAGGTCAATGGAGAAATGGAAGGGAAAATTACAATGTAGTAAATTAACGTGGTCTAGAGTGATTAAAAATAATTTTTGCAAAACTAATTTGCACTTACTGTAGCATAAAATTAAGGTTACTTTGGAACAATTGGCTCATTTTTTAGAAGACATCAGGGCTTTTAAAAGTTTAATGAGGATCCAAAACCCTCTCTCTCTGTCTGTCCACCCATTCTGAAACAGCCATTTCCATTTCCTTGATATTCATCCGTTTCCTCTGTGCTCTGCAGTGGAGGCAGAATAAAAGCTCTGTTGCAGGTTATTGCGTGCTAAGGAAACACAGTGTGGCAAAACGTGAAAACACATACAAGCATTTTACTTCCCCGCACTTAATCACACAAAATTACCCAGCAGTGAATGGAGCACAGATCTCCTCCGTGCTGAAATTCCTTTTAGATTTTACACTGTGGCGACCAAAGAGTGGAAACAGTGGGGCACATTACTGAATGTCTGTTGTTTCTTCCACATGAGTGATTAATCACAGAAAAATGTTTTTTCGTTGGCCTGAACACCCCCCCCCCCCCAACACACACACACACACGAAATTACACACCACTGGCCAATTTTCCATCAAGCAGGCGGCGGCGACTTCAGCCGCATTCTACCGTCGGGGAACGCGAGCAGCTTTATTGCTGTGTGGCGAAACCAGACGGTGAGTCATAAACTTGACAGGTGCGATAACTTGTCTGCACCTTGTCACGGGGAGGGAGAGGGATGGGACAAAGGTGTGATAGGGAGGGCAGGAAGTGATCATCCAGAGTGGGGCCTGAATGGTTCACCCTACAACGCCATTCCGCTGGCGGATGACAGAGTGAGAACTCAGGGTGACATTGATGTGTGACTTCGAGGAGGGGGTGGAGTGGAGGGGGTGGAATGGGGTGGGGTGGGGGGGTCGTTGGCGAGGCAGATGAAGCCACCCCACTACCACCACGCATGATCCTCATCTGCCACCTGCCACACAGCGATGGTGGAGACGCCTCCGTAACAACAGGGGGTGAACTGAGTGCAGAGCCAGCTGAGCCAATGTAATCCATGCAGTTCATGGTGCATTGATTTGTACAAATGCTAACAGGTACAGGTTAATATATTTAATGCAAAGTAATGGTACTGGTTAACATTTATAAGTGCTAATATACTATTTCTGAGGAGTTTACGCAAATAATTTAGCGCATATAACATAGGGTGTGTTTACATGTACAGTTTTTGGCAATGATAGTGATATCAATAGCCTGGTTAACCCCAGACCGCTTCTCAAATCTCAGTTGAGATTTAAAGTTA
Source organism: Alosa pseudoharengus (assembly GCF_046254945.1). NCBI lineage: Eukaryota > Metazoa > Chordata > Actinopteri > Clupeiformes > Clupeidae > Alosa > Alosa pseudoharengus. The sequence continues at coordinate 15,214,787 of NW_027468689.1, read as the reverse complement.
GTCTGGAAAGGCATAATTGACTTACGACTTCCAGGGCGTAACCAGAAGGTAATTTAAACTGGTTTAAATTGGTGCATTAAACTCTTACTAAATCTCTCCAGAAGTGCAGCAAACACATATTTCTTGTAAAAGAAGGTTTTAAATGCAGTTGTTCCAAAGAAAATACATGTCCATATTTGTCACCATCAGTGGAGCGATTAGTTATGCTGAATTCACTGCTCTATCTATCACATTATATAAAGCATGCATAGTATAGCCTAATTTACAACATTCCACCAAAATGGTCCCATATAATATGCACCTTGCACCTATAGGCCTATACATATTTTTAAATTACTTCCATTTCGTAAAAGGAATGTTGCATGGGCGCCTTAATACCACCTGAGGCCCCTGGGCTATATGTTGTTAAGGCCCCCCCCCCCCCCAACCGAAAAAATTAATTATGATTAAATGATACCCGGCCTGCGATCTGACCCGCCTATTTACATAACGTGCGCTTTTGGTTAATATAGCCCAACATGCAGTGTAGCCATTATTGAGCCTATGTAAAACCTTTACATAAACAGGAACAGAAAGCCCTCCTTAATCACGTCATCCTACCCTACCTATGACATGGCTTATCAAAAAGGCTAGCCTACTGCACAAAAACAACCGTTGAACTTTTACAACACAGGCTGTAGGCTAAGTTAAAAACATGGGTTACACATATGGACGTTTCAAGCTTTTCAAAAGTGCATGTGTTTGTCGTGTCATTGGCTACCTTATGCATTATCACTACACTAACCTATGGAGACATATCTCACGTTAACAATGGAGAAAACATAATGGGTTAGTACAAACTTAGCTTTTGGTGAACGGAGATGCAGATCACTAATCATTTCTTTGCGCAACAGCCCATGTTCTGCGTTCACTCCAGTGAGACAAGTGAAATACATGTTTAAAGCCGTTTCATTGCCAGGCTAATTGCTACGATATTTACCTGCTATGCCTTCTGTTTTCATGGACAGTTACAGGAATCCACGTCATTCGTTTATCGTTGCTTCTATCCTCGTTATCTACAGAGTTTGTAAGTTTGTCAGTCAGTTGTTCAGCCTCTCCTCTAGCTCCTCTACACACCCGTTGGGATTTATTAAGTTTTGTTACATTTTGTTACACTTTAGAAGAGAAGACAAAGGGGGCCTCTGCATGGATGTCATGAGCGATGTGCTCAATTATTTAGGCTAGCTCCAGAGTAGGCTAATGACCGACACAGCGAATACGGACACGGCCATTTATTGTTATTGATTATCATTATTATTATTATTATTATTAGGAGGCCTCTCATTGGTCGAGGCCCCTGGGCTGAAGCCCAGGTAAGCCCCTGCATTAAGGCGCCAGTGTGCATGTGGTAAGTAATGCTTTCATGTCAGCTTTTAGTCCAGCAGCCAGACCAACAGATACCCTGTCTCTGCCATATTACTGAAGCTACTGTATATAGGCAGGTCTGAGCATGGTTAGTACTTGGATGGGAGACGAGACCTCCTTGGAAATCTAAGTTGCTGCTGGAAGTGGCACTCTTCCCTCTCACCAAAGAAAAACCCAATGATCTAGTGCAGTTACGGGGACACTGTGCTGCAGGAGATGCCGTGCTTCAGATAGATAGATGTAGATAGATAGATAGATAGATAGATACTTTATTGATCTCCAAGGGGAAATTCCACATTCACAATATGTACACTCATCAACACTCTAGGAACCATAATACCACTGGTATTATCGGACAATAACCTCCATTATCAAACATGTTCTGAATGCCTTTTTTAACCCTCCTGTTGTGTTTGCGGTCAAATGTGACCGATTGTCAATTATTTTCTCTCAAAAATATTGTAAACTTATTCTGACTACCATGAGGCTCCTTGACTTGTTAACACAGGGCATCTGAACACACAAAAATGTTTTTGATATTTTTCATAACAATTTGAGTGTTTTATTTAACTTTAGACACCCATGTGTATTTCTGGTCAAAAATGACCGGCCATTAGAAATGAATGGGTGAGAAAATGGTCAGTGTATAAAATTGAGTCCAGACACATACTTATTGATCAGATGGACTGTATATGTGCTTCTGTACATTAAAACACACACACAAACACACCCTTACTCCCCCTCTTTGCTTCTATGCCAGCCCCCACTGGAACCTTTTTTTCAATAGTATCTTTCCCTTTCTGACTTGCATGACCTCAGGTCAGTGAGGAATGGAGGCCATAAATAGCAAATGGAAGTACAAAGCTGGTTATATCCAATAGAACACAAGTTGATACAAAGGTCTTTCACAACATTAGATGATAATATGTGTGCTACTATGGATTTATAACAAGTTATAATGCAGCGGTCATTTTTGACCGCGAACACAAAACTAGTAAACATAAAACGAACACAACAAAAATCAGATACCGCATGGTGCAGTCCACCTAACCGTGACCACAAAATTCATAGTTTACCCACCTCTTATTTTACCACTACACCCCTGGTTAAAACTGAGGTCCTGACTCATTGTGGTCATTAAAGATCAGATGGCACTTATCGCAAAGAGTAGGGGATTCCCCAGTGTCCTGGGTAAAGTCCCAACCTGACTCATTCAATCTGGCCCTCTAATCATCCCCCAGTGTAATTGGCTCATTCATTCACCTCCAGCTGGTATGTGGTGAGCACTCTGACACATAATGGCTGCCGTGCATCACCCAGGTGGGTGCTACACATTGGTGGTGGTTAGTGAGATTCTCCCGTGAAGCAATGGGTGCCTTGAAAAGCGCTATATAAAGGCAATGTGTTGTTGTTGTTCAGTGATAGAACATGACCAGGCAAGGTAATCTTGCTGTCAGGACATTAGAGCCGTTTTTACTGAGTATGGTTACTTCAACCAAATCCCAAGAGCGCAAGCACTCCATGCAGTCAGTAAAATGGTTCCTTTCAGCATCAACATTTACTGGTACAACGGCCCAATTGTGCCCTTAAATCAGAACTACCTCAGCTCTTTTCCATTTAAATAATAAATAAAAAAAAAAACCTGTGGCCGTCTATCCATGTTACTCTGGCTAGATGAAAATAAAATGCTCGATTAAGGTGTTACTTACCCTGGCTAAGATCAATCTTTGGAGCGCACATAATATTCCCTGTCGGTTCATATTTAGGGAAAGATGGATAAGGGTGATTAATGGGGCGGAAGGGCCTTGTGATTTACAGGTCAATGTATTTTACCATATCAAATGACAGTGGGCCAACCGCTGCAGTATGGCCATCATATTATATTCATAGATCTTTGCCGCTATCGCTGGAAGGCACAGTCCACTAGCACTGTTCAGACAATGACTTATTGCTTGTGTAAATCAAAGCCTGCACACAACGGCTGCCCTCTCACAGGCATGCATATTTAATACCATATACATATATGCCACTGGGCTCTCACTCTGCTTAGCGTTATCTCCTTCCTCCCCCCTGAAGGTGGGTGTGTGTGTGTGTGTGTGTGTGTGTGTCTGGAGTATGAGTGATACTGCTGTCAGGACAGTCAACTTCCAGACCATAATACCCACCCTCCGTGCGCATGCTGAGGCACTCTTAATGGACAAGCTAATACCCGAACACACACATATTTACCTCAGGGGCCCCGGGCAGGAAATCCATCCCATGGGCATTTGAAGGTGACTGGCAGGCGAGACGAGTGCGTGCGTGCAAGGTTGCGCGCGTGCCCGATACTGGCGGCCGATACATGCCAATGACAGAACACAAACCAACCAAGACCCCCTTAAAGAGGTTTATACACCCGCCGTGTCAAGATTCAGGACTATTTTGTACCGTGCTCTGTGCCAGAGGTGAAGGGCCCGGTTGGTGGTAAATGAATTAAATGGGCCAGCTGCCAGATCTCTGCAGCGTTCTCTCCGTGCGCACTGCACCTGAACTTTCTACTGCAAGACCCTGTACAAGGAAGAGAGTTGGGGCTGAGTGCAGAGTGCAGCCCAAATTGCTGTCAATAGCTGGGTTTGCATTCAACTTCATAATGTATTTTGACCATTCGAATAAGAAATCCTGACTGGACACACTGGAAATTGAGGTGGGTGGTAGATTAGAGGTACACTATGCAGGTTTAGGTATTTTTGGTGGCTGTTATTCCCCCTGTATCCAATGAAAATGCTTTTGTTGTGGAGGTGAAGGATTAACAACTGGCAAAAACTCTCTCCAAAGAGATACTGACAAGGTAATGTTTCACGATTCTCACAAAATTTGTCGGGCCGGCGTTCTTGAAAATCTTGCATAGTGTACCTTTAACTCTCAATTTGCATAGGTGCAAAGCGATTAAAGTTGATGGAACATTTTCTTTGCATTTGATGCATTTCTACCTGCATGTTTCTGCACGTTGCCCTGACGACCTTGCGTTCTGATCCCACAGCTGTTGTGTTTGATTGGGAGAATGGCCATTTTTGATTCGCGTAACACAACACATTGGATGGAAACGCATGCAAATGCACATTTCTTTACACGAATTTGAATGAATTTGCATGAAATATGTGAATGGGCTAAATGGAAACCTAGCTATTTTTAAGTCAGAACAGGAGGAAGCATTATTAAGAGATGTTTGATTGTGTTGCAGATCCACCATGATGTGTAAGGAAGGGTGTGGGAGAGCAGTTTGAACATGTCACAGAGCACCATTTGCTCATCTGTCATATTTATTGATTATGGTAATATTTAAACTTGCTTCATGGTGTATGGTGACTGAAGGCATCTCGCTGTGTAGACTGAATAATACAGTCATAAGGACGTCAAGTTTACATGGTTAACAGAAAACTGTTTTATCTACAAAACACATCAACAACAGGAAGTAGTCTTTCAAATAAAACATATCAACAGGAAATGACTCATGCTAATTTAAAGTGATCATTGTCTCTGTAAACAGCAGTCACAGTGTATAGCCATACCAGTAAAATATCCTGCTATTACAGTATGTGAAGCAAATGACTCTGCAGAATTCGTATATAGAGCATATAGTGCACTGCAATTAGACATCTCCCAAGCTCTGACCCATGGTGCAAATGCTCATTAAGGCCCTGTCAAATAACATGATGACACATGAAAATGCTGTCAGAATGCTAAATTACCTGACAAACTGAAAACTGGGCCGTGAGAAAAGGTGTGCCCTGACTCAGGCAATGCAAACGTGGAGAGCAGGCTCATGTTTAAGCTTTAACACTTGGCTACCCTGATGGATGTATTGGGTGTGTATTTGTGCATTTATGTGTGTGTGTGTGTTTGTGTGTGTGTGTTTGAATGTGTATGTGTGTGTGTTTTGCTAAGCTAACATGTATAAACTCTCTAGCCTGTAAGTGCAGCACGTGACTGATTTGCCTGAATGAGCTTGCTGGGGGGGGGGGGGGGGGGTGAAGACAGGTGGCAGCCCACATCTGGACCCCACGAGTTCACCATCGTGGTGACAACGGGCACGTCTCTAAACCGCCGCCAGTTGTGAACAGCTTTAAACAGCTTTTGCCAGGAGGCCCCCAGTGCGATGTGTGTGTGTTTGAATGTGTGTGTGTGTGAATGTGTGTGCGGGTATCTATGTGCGAGAGGGAGTCAGAGCGAAAGTGTTTTCAGACAAATGAGTGAGTGTTTCCAAACAAATGGCAAGTGTTCAATGCGCTGAATGCATTTTGCTGTTGTGCACCGGACAAATGCTTAGTCTTTCTGACTAATTCAACCTCCAGTAAATTACTCAGGTGGATTCTGCATTTGAACGCATGAGGCAACCTCAATATGGGGAGTAGTCCCATAGGAATCTTTTCTCAGTATAATATTTGCGGCACATGTGTTGGTTGAAGTTCCAACCCAAAAATAGACAACTTCATCTCTCCGTATGCTTCACACATGCATTGCACATGCCTGTAAGCATGTTCCTGTAATTTAGCGAGAAGAGAATTGTCATCTTGGGAGGTGACAAAGGTATTGGCCAGATAAGTGTCCCTAAGCATAGTTACTTAAATGTTCCTCTTCCCTTCTCAAAGAAAAATGGCCCTGAGAGACTATATTTTTGGTTTGGCTCATTGCTGTGGGGCCCATGTGGTATCAGTGTGTGCACAGGGACATGGTCACAGTTCAGCAAGCAGCAGTGTCTGCTAAAAGGAAAATGTAAATATAATTATTTTAGAAACCAATGCAGTGTACATTATTATAAAGTAACCATGCCATTCAAACATAACAGACAGTCTCAAGATTGAGAAAGATCTCAGGATGATGAAAAATGATGTGAGTTTTGAACGAAGTGTTCACTTTAGATCACCGGGCCTAACCTATCTACAATTCAATCGCTCCCAATTTCACCTTAAGTAGTCGGTAATGAAATACATAATAGGCAACTAAGGTCTCTCTCTTTGTGTGTGTGTGTGTGTGTGTGTGTCTTTCTGTGTGTGTGTGGGTGGGTGGGTGTGTGTGTATGTGTGTGGCGGGATGAAGCAGCGTTTCCAATCGCCTGGATGTTGGCTAATAAAGTGATGTGATGTGGAATTACAGATGTAGGCTTCAGTGTAGCCGCAGGGACTATGCTGCTGCAACACTCCTCTGGAAAGGGGAAAAAAAGATGGAAAAAAAGCACACAGTGGCATCTGAGTGCTTTGATTGTGTTAGGCGATGAGATTTTGCATAGCTCCTCAGAAGGAGAGGGAGTTAATTGCTGTTGTCTCCCTATCTCGGCCTCCAATTTGCTCAGCCCAGCAGTGACGGCAGATTCCACTGCGAGACACTAACCCCCCCCCCCACACACACACACAACCCCCTCCCTAAATCTCTACTCTCTCCCCTAACTCGATTTGTTCTAGACAGGGGTCACGCTTGTTAACTCAAAGCACTAACTTCATAACAGGCCTGCATCCTTAGGCCCATGTTGTTGTTTTTTTCTCCATGCCCAGCAGTTGACTTGCCAGGGCGCCTGGCGATGGCATGAGCCGATGCCCCATGCGTGCCCTGCTGCTCTGAACTGACGAGCAGATTCCATCCATCACTGACGGGCGTAGAGACAAAACTGCTGTCAACACGCATTTCACACACACACCTGATGCAGCGGACAATGTGGCTGTCCTCAGGCCACATCGAGAACAGGGAAAAATCCCAGAGGAGAGGTTTGAAGATGGATTAAACGAAATGCGTCATAGGTGTCTACGATGACCGCTGCAGTTCTCTAGGAAAGGTCCACACCAGTCATGGTCTAAAAGTTATCTATATTCAAAATACAATGCAGTTCTGAAAAGGTGCACACCAGTAAAATACTTCATCAATCTCCAGTTAGATGCATTATATCATTTTTAAATGTCTTTAGAAAGTGTCAGTACATAGAAATAGAAGTGTATCATCAGTATATTCAATACACAATGTTTTGTAAACATTCACGAAAAACAATAGGCCTACATTTACATGATGTATGTATTTGTATGAACATAAGATGTATTTATGTTGAATGAAAACTACATAGCATTATGCAATACTATTATATACAATATTATATTATGCGACTATAAAAACATTGTTTCTTATTTGTGTAGGAAGTCTCCCCTGAATTGATGCTCGTCACCTTATTTGTTAACCTTTTGGTTTGATAAAATACAGACCCCTTCGTTAAATATTTATCTGCTATTGTTGAACAAAAACAAGGCAGGTCTGCCAAGCCCGTGAGCGTGCCGAATAGCTTCACTGGACCCTGTGAGTGTGCTGCCCACAAACATTAGCAATCATAGTAATTGAGTATCTTTATGCTCTGGAATAAATCCATGTCTGGAGAGCTCTGTGTTGAAATGACACAGCACCATTAAAATACTGGGTGAAAAAACAAACCCTCCCCCAAACAAAAATGGCTGCCACTTGATGGTGCTGGCTGCTGACTATGATGACAGACGTTGTGTTTATCACTACGCACACAGCAAGGAGGGTGGGGGGTAGGGTGTGGGAGTGTTATTGTTATTTGGCCCCAGTTCCCAATCCTTTACCTATCACACAGATCCCTACCCCCCCCCCCCACCCCCCCTGCAGGACTACCGCGATACGTAGGTTAAAATGTGCAGCTTTTTGTCCTTAAATGACAGAACCTGCTGATGAAGTTGCTCCTAAATAAAGAAAGACTCACGTAATGAATGCTTTGGCCTTCCTGCCAAAAACTGCATTACGGCCTGTAATGGTCTCGCCCGTCTGGATCAGTCTATCAGCGGACCTGCTCCACGCGCAGAGTGAATTAAAAGTCCAGCGAGGATTTAGAGAGGAAATTGGAGAGGAAAAAAAGGAGGGAAACACTAGAATAGGAGAAGGGGGGGGGGGGTGAGGGAAGTTGTGAGTGGACTTCACGTTTGTGTGTGACTATGCACCTCCCCACCACCACCACCACACACACTTCACACACCACGAGCACAGCCAATGACGGCAGCTGACCTCTGAGTAGTTATGGTGCATTCCAGTGTTTGTTTCCAGTTGTATTGCTCAGTTACGAGCAGGACGTTGCAGTTGGAAGGCCCTATAAAGTCGTAATTCCTACTTGTCAGCTCATTCGAACCCTGACTACCCTGAGTTCGAATTTCCAAGATGGATGCGTCCATTAATTGGTTGCTAGGTTACGGGGACGCTGGTGAGACACGCTGCTCCGTCTGGCATCATGTTTTTGTTTGTTTTTATGTAATGTTCGTAATTTTATGTAATGTTCTGTTATTTTCTTTTGTATTTATTTGTCAAGTTAAATGTTTTCACCTTTTATTTACGTTATTTTGGATAGTTTTGCGTTATTCTTGGTCCTTTTTTCTGGCTGATAACTAACGGTAACGTTAGTTTCTGTTCTACTGGGCTGATGAGCTTGCCTTGACTAGCCGTCCCTCTTCCATCTGACGCTGCACATCCTGCTGACGTGGGGAGCTCTGATGGCGACGTCGGGAGCCATGAAGCAACAAACGGTCCTTGCTAAAGCACCGAGCTGCTGATCAGCAGGAAGATCGCCCATCATGACTTCAGACTGTTGTTCTTCCGGTGCTCTGCTCTCCAGACTGCCAGTAAATTCTCTGAGTTGGTCAGTGAAAGAACTTTGTTGGTCTTGCATTGGCAGTTTCACGCGGGTCATCATTGCCCTTGGTCTTTTTCAGCCGGTTGGAAATTGGACTAATTTTAACATGATTGTTATTATTTTATTTATTTATTTTCAATTTGCTATGTTGTCTGTCTTGTATGTCTTAGTGTCACGGGAACGCTGGCGACTACGCTGCTCCGTCCGGCATCTTTTGTGTTTGTTATTTTTAAATGTGGTGTCATATGGTGTCAACGCTGGCGACTACGCCGCTCCGTCTGGCATTTTTTATCTTATTGTCTTTTGTTTTTTGTCAATGTCTTGTATGTGGAGCGCTTTGGGTTGCACTTTGTGCATGTGAAATGCGCTATACTAAATAAAACTGACTTGACTTGACTTGATTAACAGGAAATGAGAGCCATAGATATGCACTGTTTATTAGCAGTACTGTCCTATTTTTGTCTCATTAAATCAGTCGTAAAAAAAACAATAGTGTCAAACCTATATTGGTCGCTATGTTGCAATGATGTGTGTGCAATGCATCATTACGATCTAGTATGGCTATAGACCAGACCATTACTAACAAGCATTTTGTTCTCATACAAACTGAACATGTCTTTTAGTCGGATGGGACATCATTCCCAGTTACTACTTACGAGACAACTGGAATGCAGCATCAAAGGTGAATACTACTTCTCTCTTTGACAGCAGAGGATGAGGGCAAACCCATGATAACAATCAAAGCTCTGAGGCCAAGGTTACTGAAAGGGAAAAAAATGACATACTTTGCATTGAATACCTCCTTATTTCCTTTCTTTTCACTTTGTGACCTTTTCTTGAGATGTCCATTCACTGTTTCATCTCTCCTGCCATAATGGAGATCAAAACAGCCCTTGACTGCATTGAAAACTTAAAAGCAGGCCACGTCCATAATTAGAAATCAGGTTCATGGGATGGGGGGAGAGAGAAAAAAAAGGAAGCGCAATGATGGATTGTTAATTCATGATCACAATGAATAAGTGATTAAGCAGAGCTGAGGGGTTTGTGGCATATGGAAACTGGGGGTGTGCAGATGCCTCTTAGGGCCAGAGGGCTGAGGCAGACAGAGAAAGAGAGAGAGAATGAGATAGAGAGCGCGAGAGAGAGATGAAGAGAGAGAGAGAGAGAGATATGAAGAGAGATGGAGAGAGAGGGGGGTAGAAGGAGAGAGCAGTATTGCCTCCATCTCATTCACTGGTTCAGTGTTTCTTGTCATAGTCATGAGAGTAAGCATATGTTTCCCTCGGTGTTGTATAATCTTCGTGACCCCCTTCTGTTTCTCAGCACTGCATGCAGCACCAGTCATTGAGAGAGCAGCTTTGAAAACAGAGAGAGCCACAGAAGGGTTTAACGGAATCCTCCTGCTACCCTTAGCAAAAGCTCTCATCCACCTCACTGATCATCAAACAGTTCTATCTTAATGCTTTTGGTAACAGCCCACTGACACGAGAGGATAAGTAAGGAAGGGTACCAGCCTTTTAATGGCAATTACCACCATCTAGTGGTTACAGTTTGTACTGCAATGAACATATGACACACAAAGGGTTAATATAAGACCGCAGTAAAATAACACATGCAGTAGTATAGCTACAACGTTCACAATAAACTGGTAAATATTTATTTTAAGTATTGACAGTGATGTAATCAAATCATTTGGAATGCTAAAATTTCCCATGCACAATTTTAGTGGAAGCAGCCAGTTAAACACATCTTCTGCAGTAACACATATTCTGCAGTTACCAGCTCATTAGTGTCTTCAGAAATGAGAGGTTGGAGGAAGACATTACTTCAGGGATCTCAATATACCAACAAACTGACTGTAGTTGCATGGCAACATAAGGATAATCCAAAGAGGTCTGTGAAGAGAGAACTCAACAAACACTTGGACAAAAATAGATAAGAAATCATGAAATGTATGGATAACCTGAAGATTCAAACACCGATGTGTGTCTTCTCAGAAAACAGTCTACCTGTTCTGGGAATAAGCGCTGTTGTCTGATTTTCACTCATAATTAAATAGTTTCAATAGTGTTTGTCATACTATGTGTTTTTGTGCCTTCTAGGGTAAAAAATGTTAATCCACTTTTACAAAACCATTCAAATATCTAAATAGAGCAATAACTTTAGAGAGGAATGCATAGTTGGCTGACTTTTTCATTACTGAGTTCAAGGTGAGTGAGGCAACAACAGACAAACAGAGAGTGACTTTACTTCCAAGTGTGTTTTGAACTGGAAAGTACTACCCCCCCCCCCCCCCCCCCCACACACACCCTGACCGAAAAGATTATCTGGAGAAGCCACAGAGAAATCTCAGTGGGTTCATTTCCTGCGACACGAATATTGGGCCTCATATCTTCGAACGCACAACAATGTCAGAAGAGTCTCCAGACGGTGGTTTAAAAACATGCATGCCATCCTTCTCCTATCAATATGTACAGCCGGCCCTGAAAAGCAACATTTATCCTCTGATAATGAATCTGCCTCTATCAAACACGAAGCGTTTGCCAGGGTAAATGCCACAGCAGCACACGCAAGCAGTTTCTGTTGCTTCGTTTTGGACATGATACAAAAATAAATAGGTAAATAAACAGTAGATTTGAGGGAAGATGGTGATTCATAAACACTGCAACAATTTGCTAGAGCAGTAAGAATTCTCCAAACTACAGCAACTGTCTCATATGCATACAGAGGGAAAACTAATATATCAGCCTCAAATCAAGATTTATGTGTAGAAATGAGAGGCCTTGGTGAACACAGTGTTTTATGAGGCATGAAAAATTGAGGTCATTCAGAAGGCCTGTTGAGCTTTCATGCACTCGCTCTACCTCTTAATTTGGAGTTGGGACATAATTATGTTATAAGTTGTTCAACTCCCTTTCAATGCCTTGTACAGGGAAAAAAAACAGCAACAAACTGAAAATCTGGCAATAGCGCAAACATACATTACATCCTCTCAATTTATCTCTGGTTCATCAGTGGGGGCGCAGTCTGGTGCCCTTCAGCTGGCACCGCTCGCTGGCGTCACCACCTCGCTCCTGATTGGCTGGCAGGCCGAGGCCCTGTTTAATTATGTGGGGTAAAATGGACAGATTAAGTTCAGCGGGCACACGCGCAACATGGGCAACATGCACTGAATCCAGCTCCCCCTCCCTTTCCCCTCCCTCGCCCCATGCAAGGTACCCTCCGCCAACAGTCTGTCAGACTTTGCTTAGCTCGGCACTAGGTTGACAAGGGAACAGCAGACGGCGGCCATTTTGGCTCTGTTTGCTCTTGAATACTCTCATCACCTCAATGCCCTGGTGACTGGGAAGGTTTTGCAGGACATGTGTGTCCATGCTAATCATAAGGACTGCTTAGTATTACTTCGATTATAGACTTCGAGGATAAACACATGTAATTCTGTTTTCATTTTCCACCTCACTGTGTTTAATAAGTGTGTTCCCCTCTATCTACTGTACTTCACAACCTCTTGGATTGTAGCACTGAAGTTCACCACCATTTAGCATTCCACATTGCTGTAGACTGACAGTTATTTCACATGTGGTTTCATTTGGTCAAGCAGCATATTGAAAAGAATTAAATGATGGGATTTAGATTTTACAAGGTGCAAAAAAAAAAAAAAAAAAAAAAACAGAAATGGATGAACAACAGAGATAATGATGACCATATTATCAAACAAAACAAAAATTAGAACAGCGAGGTTTACGAGCCATCGCATACAGTAATGGTCACTTTTCCCATAATGCACCATGTTCATTGACACTGACTGCACATTCAGCAGCATGCTCCACTTGCACTTACTGTACTGCGATCTGGCAAAAACAACATTTGGAACTCAACTTTCCCCTTTGTTTTGCCAGAGGGACAATTATAGCTCTCGGTAATTTCTTGGGACAGCATATCTGCAGGGTAAGGTGTCCAAAGACCTTCCTATGGGATGCTGTCTGTAATTGACTCCCAACGCTGCCCTGCAGTTGTGTCCAGTTGGCCAGCACTGGATCCCCTGCTCCATCTGCCCCCCCCCCCCCCTACTTTCTCCCACACATGCCTGCTTGGACTGAGATCTGATGACTGGGCAGGCCGGTGTGGTGTGCCCAGTTCACTGGCACAGCCGCTAACCCGGTCTCTTGGACGTCTCCGGTCCTGTTGCATGCATGCGGCTTCAGCCATGCTATACCCTCAATTAACGCAGGCGTACTCCTGTGCTGTCAACAAACAAACAAACAAACAAACAAAACAACAAACAAAATCTGTAGCATTCAAATATAAAATGTTATATTGTTAAAGCAACACCATGTTGTTATTTACAAGGGAGATTTATGTGTTTGTCGCCGATGTGCACCTGAAGCACCTGGTATTATACAGGTATGAGTTTTCAACATACTGGGTGGTCCCCTGGGTGGCCCATTAGTGCCAATTATGCTAAAGGAGTACCCAGTACAATTGACTCGAATACTTATATCATGCTACTTTAACTTGGAGCTCAGCGTGCAACATGATTAGCAACACATTTTATGAGATCTGGCGCTCAAATTTAAAGGGAAACTTGGCAGGATTAGCTATATTTCCCTCTCTGCTGGAGAAGTTGTACATTATGCTATTTCAAACTGTGGAAAAAGGTAACGATAAAACACAAGGATTTGTTTACAAGCCAGCGAAACGGTTAGCATAAGTTCGGCAGAACAATGTGGATGTTACAAGGTAAGAAACACGATTTAAAACGAGTTTCTTGTTTCATACTTCCCTTACCGGGACGGTAGTCCCAATGTTGCAAGGCTGGTCTTCCGTTTCATCGTCACCATTTTCACCGGAACAGGTCATTTAACCATCCAAATGATTTCTAAACGGGTTTATTAAGTTGAAATAGTTCCCCTTTAAACTGTATTTGATTTGACTCTCTGACCCCAGTCAGACCTATAGTACTTGGCCTTGGTAGCCTGTGACATTCTGACTGCTGTCTTTTGTCATCACATCACCACCATCATTCTGTGGTGCGGAACTGTGCTGCATTGGATCAATGCACTCATGGGGTTTTTCCCCCTAACAACTAACTCCCCTCCTTAAATCAGCTTGAAACGGAGAAAAACTGCTGCATGTGTGCTTTACTGCACACTACTCTCTGATCACATGGAAGGGTTCTGCCATTGGCTGATTGTTCTTTGGTTGGGGGTTGCAATCCATGTCAGACACACATGGGGTAACACAGCCATGATTTCTGCTTCAGTGATGCAATGTCACTGCATCTCAGGGCAATCGCATGGTACGTGCATTTCAAACCGTAACTGGAATACTCAGTACCAACTCATACAGAACATATTGGGTATCCTTTTCTAAGAGGCTTACTGTGTGCAGAGTCAAACTGAGGCAGTACACTACCAACATGGCATTTGAAAAGCCAAAGAGATCTAATGGGGGAAACACAGCTTCCTTCAGCTGAAACAGCACAAAGAAAACTGTCTGCTGTTGGCAATGCTGTTGATAGGTCGAATTTATATACAGTAAAATGTTAAAGGTTTCAGTAGGTTAGAATGTACGAGTCGAGTTGTCACATTTACATTTACGTTTATTCATTTAACAGACACTTTTATCCCAAATCCACTTACAAAAAGAGGAATAATATTCAAGATACATTGCAAAACGATATACTACAATACATACTACTACCAGGGCATACATGTAGTCAAATAGTCAAAGGAGATAGTGATAGAAGAAGAAGAAGGTGGAAGGAAGTAGGAGGGAAGAGAACAGAAGTTATGGGCTAGATATCCAACACATCTCAGGAAGACTATTCCTTCTGCGTTCAGTATCAATTTGTATGGAACAGAAAATCTCACCACTTAGGATTTCCAATCCTGCGCCCTTAGAGTCTTCATATATTTTGTATCTCCCCCTTGTATTTTATGCTGTTTTTTTAAGCATCCGGTAAGGTTGAAATGTTTTTTCTGTTTCTTCAGAAATGTGATCTATTTATCATATGAACACACACACACACATCAAATCGATGAATAGTTGGATTTGCAGGGTAAAAGTGGAAGCTGTATTTTTCTATCTCCATCATCTGGAATTGCCCCTCTCAAGAGTAAGACATTCATGACATTACATTGCTACATCACCTTTTTTTTCAATCACTCTTCCCAGTCACAGTCTGGTCTGAAAGGATTCAGTGACAGTTAACCACTCACTCAAAGCCCCCTTTCGCCCACCAAGTGCTTTAGAAGGTGCAGAGAACGGCTGGAGAAACAAGAGGGTCATTTGCGTCACTTCAGCTGCCATTCCCTCATGAGGCTCTACTACTAGTCTGATGCACCATGGACACAAATGAAGGAAGAAGTGTTGCGTGCATGCGTGTGTGTGTGTGTGTGTGTGTGGGTCAGTGTGCGGGGTGACTAACCGTGTCTCTGATGATAACAACCTCTCTGCAGTCTTCAGCTCTCGGCTTTGCCCTGATGATTGGCTCGAGTGCTGATGATAAGGAGGACAGGCTCTCTTCAACAAGGAGACTGGTGCTTGTGTATAGCCTATGTGTGTGTGTGTGTGTGTGTGTGTGTGTGTGTGTGTGTGTGTTCGTGTCTGTTTGTGTATTCTCTCGCCATCCGTGGCTATAGAAGTCACAGTGGCCATCTCAGTCAGCAAGAGCAAGGACGCTTGGACAGTAGTGTGTCCATAAAGTGCTTGTGTGAAGAGGCCAGTCACACGAAATTCTTCTCAGTACATTGAGTTGAAAAAACAGTCACGACCTGCACTCAAACATTCTCTTAATGATATTGTCTATGCACCATACTGAATATGTCAGTAACTGTCTCAAAAACTAAATCTCACTTCTCTCAACAGACACTGAATTCATTCCAACTCAACAATCTGCAGCAGCTGAAATTCTCTGCTGCAAGATGCATCCCATCTGTATATTTATAAACACACACACACACACACATCTCTCTGAACTGCCCCTTCTCCCTTTCCCTCTCGCCTCTATCCCAATCCACTCTGCTGTACCTCTCAGCATCCCTAGAGCCGCTATTTCAAACGGCACAGCTCTCTGAAACGTTGCACCAGAGCCAGGAGAGAGGTTTGGCTCACCGTCCCGTTTGTCTGCTGTTCTTTTTTCTTTTTTTTTCTTTCATTTTTCTACTTTTTTCATCACCGCCACAGAGGCGTCCTATTTTTCTTTCCTCTTTTTTCAATTCTACTTTTTTCCCCCTCTCTCCTCCCTCTCTTGCTCGTCTTATAACCAGATGCCTGGCCTGATTGTAAATCTCAGATGCTTGTTGTTTTGAAGGCCTGAGTCTGATGCCTGCAGAGGGAAATAAGGCAAGGGAGAGAGAGAGAGAGAGATAAAGCTTGAGTCGTAATTACCCATTTGAGTTTATATCCTTAATCCATTCCTTACATACAATTGCATAACTGTTCTTACTGCCATGAAGAGAATGAAGAAATAATATGCACTATATTCCTGTTATTGACACAGAAAGAAGTGCATAATTTACATCATGTTTAGTTAGCAGGGATGCAAACAGAGGTATGGTCAAAAAGGAAATTATTATATAATTACATTTTGCCACCACCTCTGCCATCCAGGGCTCACTCTATTCACACAAAAATGTTCTTTATATGAAAATACGCTGTCCCAGTTCCTTGGCAGTGATGCAAACACATGTGAGGTGAAAAAAGAGAGAAACATTACCAACCAACCCCCCCCCCCCCCCTCGTTAAAAAAACAAAAAAACAAAAAACAGTCTAGATAGTTCCAGAAATGTATCTTTATGGATATATAAAACCATTATCATTGTTATGGTCTTGTTGTTGCACAATTGAAACTAAAGCAGTAAGTGAAAACATGCACATCGGTGGACTGCTTTACTAATGCAAAATTACAAACTATTACAATGGTTTCATTGCATTACTCAGCATGGTTGCACAGTGCTTGCATGAGAAATACTTCCCAAAAACCTTCCCTAATTGTAAGGATGCCATATAGGGGTGTAAATCACAAGTTTCATCACGATTCGATACAATATTGATTCTTTAAGCCAATGATTTGATTATTTTCGATCCTTCAACATTTTTAGCAATTCCATGTGTTACTGGGGTCTGTTGTTCATAGGAAATGATAGATTTTGATTAATTTTCATGGATTCAAAAATGCCAAATATTATAGGCTTAATTATAAGCCAAATACTGAATATTGACTGTGGAATCAGGTAACACTGTTGTACTGTTCCGGATGATCAGTCAGATGGCAGCGTGTTGCGTGTTGAAACTTCCACCTGAAGTAGCTATACTGCGGAGGTAAGAGCGCGAACTGAGAGAGTTGCCTTCTAACGGAGCCTATATTTTCTTAGCTGCTAGAACGATAGACTACAGCTCCTTTGCTACATGATCAAAGATGAGTGGAGGTTATCAGAAGCACATTAACCAGCAGGCCCATATGAGAAACGCTCTGGTTCCTCTTGTAGCCTGCGGTAGATTACGTGAAAAAAGCTAGAGTCTCCGGAAAGCATCCTTGATGATCAGACCCCCCCCCATTAAAAAAAAACTCTTCGGATCTGCACGATTCACACAAGTCACCCAAACTGACGTGAAAAACGCGGGAGGCGCCGAAAAGCGGCGTGTTTGCATCCCTGAGTTAGGCAAATTTACAGAAATTGATCTCCTCCATGTCAGGTGCATATTATGTGTTACAATTAAGACTATGGACATTCATAGGATATGTGAGAGACTGGCGCAAAAAACAAAAGAGGGTAAATACCGTGAGAGAGACAGAGACAGAGAGAGAAAGAGAAAGATGGTGGCTGGGGGGTTGGTGGGTCTTTGCTGCATTCTGTACCACCTGCAATGAGTAATGAAAGCTGAGCTTCATGATCCGTGCACTGCTGTCACCCGGCGTCTCCTCATGAAGGGCTGCCAGTGCTGCCAGTGCTGCCCTACCCAACCCCCCCCACCCCCCACACCTGTGCTCTGTGTGCGGCCACTGTGCCACAGCTGCCTCTGCTGGGCCCTGGGAGAAACACCTTGCTCATGGAGATCTGTAAACCAACAACACTACTATCATCTAACACCTTAGAGCCTATTCTCACCAGTGGTCAGCTTATAGCTCCTATTTTCTTGCTATTTCTATATCGTATTTATAGAGGCCATTTTGAAAACCTTTTAGGGATGACAGAAAAAATGAGCCAGGAATAAGATCTTGGGCAGTGCAAATGATTTAACATGTTTTAAAAAGTATGCAAAGATGCTGAAAGTCTTAGATGACGTAGTAACTCTGTATCTATAATACATCAGTGATGCATTTATAATGCAGAAGAGGCCATTTAATTCTAGCACTTGGGATATTTTATGCTACCTGTTTGAGATTTTAAAGGAGTAACATTGCAGATGTACAATTCAAGTGAGACATTAAACCCTTTCCATATTATATTTGTCAGAGTGCCGAAAGTTTTAGTTGTAGAACAGAACAATGCATAATGCATTAGGAGGACCACTCTCACACAGCATTAGTAATAGAGCTAACAGAATGAGAATGGTTTCATAGTGGGGCATGGTGAAGTTATATTTAAAGGAACCATATGTAAGAAATGTATTTCAATTAATCATAAAATGGCCCTGATATGTCACTAGACATTAAGAAATCATGTTCATTTTAAATACTTATATCACTGACAACAGTAGTCCGGCCAGGATATTGTTATTTAAAAAGTGAAGTTGCAACCCTCAACTGATGTTGATGTTGTGTTTTGTCATGTCATGTTGTGTTTTGGCCTGATGCGCCACCCTCTACCTATCTACTAATCACGAAGTCAGTAGTGTTTCGGCATTCGGGAACCTCGAGTCAGGGGGGAGGAGGAGGGGATACACCGCTCTACAGTAATTTGAAAGTGATTGCAGTACCAGTTTTGGCCACAATCTTATGGTTTCTTTAAGCCCATGAACAAATTTAACTTATTGATTAATAAAATGGTTTATGCTACATCTTTCAGTATGTTTGAGTTACCCGTGTGCCTGAAAAATTACTAAATAAATAAACTTTAATTTCAATTTAAATAAATCATTCATTACATGCACTGTCCCTGTTAAATAAGTGGAGTTTGTCAGTGTTATTCACTACGTTTGGAGCTGGACACTGCCCTCATGCTGCCTTTAAATGGCGTGAAAAATGGTGACAAAGGCTGTAGAACTGACGGCCAAGCGAGCGATGATGAACACGGAACGAACTCTCACCACACACTCAAGCTGAGCCAAATACGCTGTGTCTGTGGCTGAGAGTCCCTGGGCACGTAATTGGCCACATTCCCTCAGAGGGGCGATTTGTTAGGGGGCTCCATGCCTCTCCTCTTTTGCTGTCGTTTTGTGATGAAACTCTCTGTCAATCACAGGCCCAGAGAACTGTGGCTGGAGTCAGACAGGCGGTGTGCCTCCATGCCTGATGAGGCCTGCAGCACATGGGGGGGGGGGGGGGGGGGGGGGGAGATAAAGGATAACAAGAAACTGAAGAAGAAGAGGAATAGGAGGAATAAAGAGGAGTTTTTTTACATGGAGTGCAATGTCTAGTACATTCTAAGAAAAAGAAAAAAACACATAAAGCCAAACATATGCCTTGAAGCAGGTGTTATCAGAGGGAATGGGGGGCTGATGGGAATGTGCCTTCAAAGGTAAAATGGCTGCCATCAATCTGTATAAAATGCAGTCTCGTGTGATGCAGGCACGAGACGGATGGCTAACGGAGCTCTGACTGACATCTTTTATGTATTGTGTATCCTGGGCATTATGCTCATGATTGCACTCACTGTCTATGATAGCCTGTGTCTCTTAGCAATATGCGGTTTATGGTCAGATTCCGATTCCAGAGAATGCTGACTCTGTAGCGCTTTGCCTGGGTTTTGCCAAGATGCTCAAACATGGACAGCGAAGGATCCAATGGACTGGCCAAGCACTGTATAAAGCAGTGTATAAACTGTGGATATAAAGGATTTAGATATTTTATATTTTTTAAACATTCAGTAAAGAAATCCAGTTATGCCAATTACAGGTGGTGTATAACTGATGAAGTCTTGTCTTACTCAAAAGTGCTGATTTAATTAGTAATTGTATTAGTATTAGTATGTCTTGCAATTGGTCTAAACAAAGTTTGCATGCCATTCACTTTTCAAAGCAGATTTTCATGTTTCACTAGTGGTTACAGACAATTGACATGAATTGCCACCCAACAGGTCATTAATTAACATCTAATTTAGCTGTTGGCTTGTGTAGTGGTACACTCCTTGGCCTAATGAATGAGACAAGTTCCACTCTCACATGTGGCTCTTCAAGCCAGGCTGCACAAACAGGCTCCGCAAGGGACTCGGACGGGCTGAGCAGAGAGAGAGAGAGAGAGAGAGAGAGAGAGAGAGAGAGAATAAATTGTTGAGTGCTAGCCTGCTAATGTTTAAAAAAAAGAGAGAAGAAGCAACAAATCGCTGATGGTTTAGAGTGTCTCACTGGCGTCCTTGCTGTGGCACTGACACAGATGGAGTATCATCTGCCAGTGTCCCTCTTGACTTAAAAAAAAAAATCTCCCTCTCTTTACCTCCTCTCTCATCCGTTCATTTCCTTCCCTCCATCCCTCCCTTGGAGCAGAGCCCCCCACCCCCCCTCTCTGCTGGAGGAATGTATGTGCACCTTGTTGTGTTTATCTGACAGTTTACCGCCCCCCCCCCCCTTCCCCTTCCCTTCCTATGGGTGCTGCCTTCCATCTGTGGATGCGACAGCCAGTCACCATGGGGAGGTCCCTCTCAGCCCCATGATTTAGAAACCTGGCCTTGCCAAGTAAGCCCTCCTCCCGTGAATTTGTCACACACAGCTTCACCACCCCCAACCCCCAGTCTCCCACATACATTCTCTCTCTCTCTCTCTCTCTCTTTCACACACACACACACACACGCACACACAGGTACCGTTTCCAGTTTGTGCATGAGACAGAGTAAAATGCAAGCGGGCCTCTGACGGGAGACGAAGAATGAGATACTGTAATCTTCATCAATATGCCCCCCCCCCCCCGCTCTGCCTCCTCCTCCCCTCTCCTTCAAAATAGAGAGAAGGAAATAACACGAAGGGGGTTAAGATTCTTGAAAAAAAAAGGAGCCATTTTTCAGATCCATTTTTCAGATACTCCACTGTAATAGAGTAGGCTATCCTCGCGAGAGAGATGGCGACGGATGCCTTCCGTCGGCAGAGATAGTAAATAAGGGCATGAGGAATCTGGAGTGGCAGTTATGATCGCACGGGGGACGTGGGTGAAGAAAGGAGAGAGGGAGAGAGGGTAAACAAAATCTTAAGAGCGTCGCGATGATGAGAGAGAGCTGCATCTCCTGGGGTGCCTCCACTCTCGCTCTCTCATGCTAACATGTCAGCTCAGCTTCATCTTCTTTATCGCCATAGGACTCCCCATGGCACTGCCTGAAACGGCAGTAAAGTGACAATGCTTGGGGGGTTGGGGGGGGGGGCAGCGATTACGAAGATTACCGAGCTGCAAAAGAAAATGGCGCACCCCACTGTATGGTAGCCCTCTGGGAGGAAATAAGATGTGTGCAAGGGCCGACTCCTCAAAAAAAAAAAAAAAAGGGACAATAGCGCATTGGTTTTTGTGTTCGCATTTCCCATTGCTTTGTACTTATCCACAGGTTTTGTTTGTAGAGCATCTCAAATCTCATCACAGGATGTACATAGTGTCATGGAAACATATAAGGCTGAGGGCTGACTTCACAGATGTGTTCTATAAATATTATAGGCCTATAGAGTATGCATGCATTTCAAATGGCACGCCTTACTAATCCACAAAGTAAATGTCTCAATGTTTTCTGCCATAATGTTGCGGAGGCGGCATGCAAAAATACATACACACAAACAGATGTTTGCTTATAAACTCTCTCACACACACAGATATACTCTCCTCAAGGTATAATATTTGTGCTATCGGGAAGTGTGTGTGTGTGTGTGTGGGGGGGGGGGGGTGGTTGTCAGCCAATCCAGCCTGGCTGGTTAATTTGCCAGTGCCAGCGATGTGTTAAATGACCATCTGTGTTGAGCGCAGTGCTCTGCTGAGGACTGGTCTTGGAGAGGAGCATCTTAACCTAAACACACAGGGTGTGGGTCTGAAGGAGGGAGCGTGGGGGGGGGGGGTATTGTGCACTCTATTTCCATGATACATCCTGTTAATGAGAGAGAGAGAGAGAAAGATAGAGAGAGAGACTAAAAGTAAGAAAGGAAGATTCTAATCCTGTATTTTCAGTCCAATTCAGGAGATTTCCCCATGTGGTGCTCTAGCTGTCCATTCTGTGTATCTGCTTATTAAAAACACCAACATTCGTACTCGGTTCTGTAAAAGGGAAACAAACAAAGCAAGCAAAGTCGACCGAACCGCACATTATTGTAGCCAACATGTTTCGGGAGCATGGAGGAAAGGGGTGTAATTTGATTTTCCTGATGAGCTCAAATAACAGCAAGCCTTTCTCTATAATCATGAACTGTACCTTTAAGAATATCAAAGAACCATAAGAGGGGCAGGATGCCAGTGGAAACCAAAGCTGCTGTTAAGTTATTGTACAGTTGCTTCACGTTTCAGGAAGAGTTTAATCGAACAGTGGCCTTGGCAAGCCCTGGGTTGTTCAATTTTTTTCTCAATGCAGATAAAGTCAACTCCTCTCTACAGCTTAATACATTCAAATGCGGCACTGAAATATTCTTCATACTGTACAACACGGTATTCATTGCAGGACATATTCATCTGACTCTCCTTTCTTACAGTTCTCCTTATCTACTGGGACATTCCTTGGCCCAAGAAGGAGTAGGCCCTACCCTATTGGAAACTGCGGGGAAATTTGCTGCAAATATCACACAGTATTTTACACACACACTCTCAGGGGAGTTTGCCTTGCGAGTGGAGTTAATTAATCCCGACCTCAACTCTTTTGGGTCATACAAGGGCCATTTCAGTTTGCCACTTCAGGTCACTGCCCAACTGGTGGAGTGCTTCATGAAGAGCACTCCACATTTATCAACATTAGACCCCATTTAGCATGTACAGACCATTTATGGCTTGTTTGTCACAGCTCTGCGATTCCTGGCCAATGACTCTCATCTTCAACACATGGTGAGTCACAACTTGAACAGGCATTTATGGAGATGCCACTACCCATAACCCCTTGCTCTTTTGACCCAATGTGTAATTGCTCTGTATTTGGGGGCTGGCTAAGCTATTAACCAGTTAGCTCTATCAGCAATTTCCAAGGGTTCTTGTCAAAGCAATCTAGAGCAAGAGAAATCTACCTTTTCTTAATGCAATCAAACTGTTAATTTGGCTTTTCAGTACTGATGTCTGATTTAAATTAAGATTGAGATTGGTTAGCTTTAATTCAATTTAGGCATAAAATGAGTGTGGCACAAGGGACATTTCATAAGGATTTTTTGCTCTTTAATGAAAACGTTTGCGTTAGGCTAGTAAAACAATCACAGTGCAAGATGTTATATTATGTTTGGGCAATGCACACAGAATCAGAATCAAGCAAGTGTGCGTGAGAGAGAAAGACAGGGTAGGTTGGGCGGAGGGTGGTAACATATTGCAGCCCAGGGGAAATCATAAGTTTCTGCGTGAGAATTTCATATTCAAAATGCTTTCAGAGGAGACTCAGGGGGAAGAGGCATGGGCGTTGTTGCAAATGGCAGCTGGTTCACCACATGGAGTATAGGCCTAGGTTTCTAAGTTTTTTTTCAGGTTCTCTACTAGCCTACTTGACAAAAAAAAAAAAAAAAAAAACTAAAAATTAAGAAAATGTGAATAAATAGCCATTATTTTTGTATGTGTCCTCATGTTTCTCTTAATTTGTCAGAACATTTCAAATATAGCCAAGGCTTACTGTTTTCTTTTCCCTGGGCCTGCTGTATTGGTTACATTAGTTATAGAGCTGTAGGCTTAACCTAATTCACCCTATAGTTAAACATCTTAGGATTCCCCCATAGCAGGAACGCGGCATGTTTCCTTATCTTACCAAAACCATCTCGATTGACTGCTCACCCCCCTCCAAAGCGTGTAAGATAGAAAAAGAAAAAGCAAGAAAGAGAGTGTTGTGGTTGTTTGCAAGATAGCTATTCTCCCAGCGAGAGGCAAATTGAGGACACGTATTCGCCACAAGCGCTTCTCAGTCAGGCATGAAAACAGCATCAGTGCTCCCGCGGATAAGCTGCCTAGGAGCCAACACCGACGAGACAGTCTAATGACACTATCCAGAAAAGGCACGGGTCGGCCTCGGCGCAGGGAGCACACGGCCCTGCTTACTCGGGCCTACCGACAACCCCTCTGTCATCTCGGGCGGCGCTCGTAACACCATAGGTCCGTCATTGAAAACGAATGTCCCCACTGTGCAGCTATCCCAACTCGCGTGTGAGCGTTATTGATGACGAGGTGTAGCTTCAAGGCCCAGCCAGTCGTCCATCGATACACCCCATTTCCTCGTCCTCGTTAGCCTCCTCCACCCGCCCATTTACAAATAAAAAAATGTCAAGGAGCTGTGATAGCCTACTTTTTTTCCGTAGGAAAAAGGTGGGAATTTCATCCTTTTAAAATCGCTTTCTTCTGTGCTAAGTAGATTTAGGCTAGACCAGGGGCGATTCTAGGATCAGAGCTTTGAGGGGGCTCAGCCCCCAACAGGGGCGTCACTAGACCTCGAGCTGCACTGGGGCAGAAGACCACCCTAGGGGGGTACGGTGGCATGCTCCCCCATAAGAAAATGTTGTATATTTTAACGCTTAAATGTATCATTCTGGTACACTTTGAAAAGAAATCCAGTGGTTAGAATTGATTATTTGTATCTATGGATAGGCGTATTGGTGCTGTAGCCTAAACTAGTTTGCACTTCAGAATTTTAACCATGCACACACAGGTGGAATAGTTATGATGATTCTGCAATAAGTTTACAACCACAAAACATATTTGCTGAATTTTACAGTTCAGAAATGGTCAAAAATAGTAGCCTATATCAGCAAATTATGCAGTAGTGGTCACCGGCGTTGTTCAGCTAGTTAACATAATATAAGCTAATTATTTTGGCCATCTATACATGCTAGGCTATACATTCCTTTTTTTCAGGACAGTCTGGGATACAGCAGTTCAATACTGGGGCACGTGTCCCAGTAAAATGGTTCTGGCCCCTAATGAGCAGCTGACAGTGGATCTCGTACCAAGAAGCAGCAGTTCAGTCCAGTTTAAATATATATATATATATATATATATATATATATATATTCAGAATAGGCGTACATGAACAAACAAAATGTTATTGTTTGTACTGTAGCCTATTTATTTATTTTATTAATTATTTTGAATGGTGTTAGGGACACTAAACGTTATGTAGGTGTTATCACCAAAATATATAATATCCCCCAGTATAAGTATACTGTAAGTATACTCTTTTGATCCAGTGAGGTCTCTGCATTTATCCCAATCCGTGAACTAGTGAAACACACTCAGCACACAGTGAACTCACAGTGAGGTGAAGCACACACTAATCCCGATGCAGTGAGCTGCCTGCTACAGTGGCTCTCGGGAAGCAGTGAGGGGTTAGGTGCCTTGCTCAAGGACACTTCAGCCGTACCTACTGGTCGGTATTCGAACCGGCAACCCTCCGGTTACAAGTAGTGGCTGGCCAGTAGGTGGTACTGTGGCCAAAAGCCACCAAACAAATATCAATCCCAATGCCCTATTGCAGTGACAGGGACAGTATCACAGGAGATGTTTTCCTTTGCATTCAAGTTAAAGATCCCATGGCACTTATCGCAAAGAGTACAGTAGGTGGTTCCCTGATTTGCTGGCTAAATTCCCAACCTGGTTAGTTTGTTGTTGTTACATTAATTTAACCCTTCTCACCCCACCCTACCCCTTTTTACTCCTGTTAAATATATGCTGCTGTTTGGAACAGGGGAAGCTCTGATAAAAATGGTCAATTATTAAATTAATATTATTAAGGTGCTATATTGTTTTTTGAGGGCAAAAATGACCCCAAAACCCAGAATAGGCCAAACAGTAGGCTATAGAGTTGGCATGGCAGACATGGCATAATGTAGCCTACACCGTTATATATATATATAGCGTGCTACCTAACTTAGCCTAAATACACAACTGAAACAAAAGCAAGTCACAAACTCTGTAACTCCACATCACTGTCAGGATCTGGTTAAGTTTGTGCCACCCTGGTGGCCATTTTGTGTATTGTCCTGTGTTTGTTTTTGCATGTTCCCCATGTGCTTTGTGTTCCCTGCCTGTCACCTGTCTTTGTCTCCGCCCCATCTCCTTATTTGGTCTGTGCTTCCTGTCTTGTTTGTTTTCCCTCCATTTCTGCCTCCTCACCTGTTCCCTGTTATTGTCTCGTGTCCAGTCCTGTCTTTCTGTTAATTGGTATGTGTCTGCCTCCTGTTTCTCTGTTCCCTGTCGGATCGTCTCTCTGTTTGTCTAGTCAAAGTCCTGTATGTAAGTAAGACATTCTTTAAATGTAAAGTTTGTGTTAAAAATAAATTCTGTTTTGTCTGTAATTCTGCCTGGTTGAGTCTTGCACTTGGGTCCTCCTGCACAACCCTGACACATCACGGTTTTATTTACAGTATGCTATTTACAGAGACAAATAGAAACTGACTGTATTGCTCCCAAATTATGAGAATTATGAGCCTCTCGACTTTACCTGCCAACACTAACGTTAACGCATCCCTTGAACTTGAACCACTTTCTGTCAGATCGCGACATGCTGTCAATCAAAAAGAGTCCAGCCTCTATGACGGTTCCTCCAATCATCATACATAAGCTTGGCGTCCAGGCCATCCCACTGTCCCATTCACTCCCAGAGACGCCGGGCTTCTTACGATTCTTACGGGCTTCTTACGAAATTACGATTTTGTGGCGCTTGTCCAATAAACGTGTAGCTTTTCTGCACTGAGATCAGCCCACTCTGTAGTGCCATTAAAAGTCCAGATGAAGCGGAGCGTTTATTGTTTTTTTGCATGGTTTTTTGAAGGATCGTGTCGTCACAGAAATGTATTTCGGGTGCGAAATCACGATAACTGACCGGCAAAACCTTATTGCTGAACAAACTAGCCATGAAGATGAACATGTTTTCAGCATGTTCTAGTTGGAATAGTAGGCTAGAAGCTAATGTAATAGTGTTATTTGATGCGATTTTCTGTGATTGACCTTCCCCTGTAGTCTTAGAGCAATCGCTATATACTGTCTTTACTTTTGATGTTTGTTAACATTGTTAAAAATGTTTAAGGGAAGCCGTGGCCTACTGGTTAGCGCTTCGGACTTGTAACCGGAGGGTTGCTGGTTAGAACCCCGTCCAGTAGGCACAGCTGAAGTGCCCTTGAGCAAGACACCTAACCCCTCACTGCTCCCCGAGTGCCGCTGTTCACTGCGCCGGGATTAGTGTGTGCTTCACCTCACTGTGTGTTCACTGTGTGCTGAGTGTGTTTCACTAATTCACGGATTGGGATAAATGCAGAGACCAAATTTCCCTCACGGGATCAATACTTATACTGATTCTGTATGCATTATTGTAACAGATGGGCTAGTTATTGGTAGTTGAATAGCACACTACACATGCACAAACACGCACGCATAAACACACATACACACTATGCACCCACACATACAAACACACCTACATACACAAACACACACACAAAAAACACACACACAAAAAAAACTTACATACAGGCACATAGGCCTACACTCAATAAACACACACAGAAGCACACATATACACAAAACAACCACACACTCTGCACACACTCAGTTACAAACACAAAAAAAGGAACAATGTAGGAAATGAACACAATTTGACAAACGTGAGTTATTTTTGAGGAAAAAATGTGCTGGACTGGGCGGCGGCCATATTTTGTGCCGCTCTGCGGTACATCGTTTTTTCATTGGCATTGCCAGTTAAACATAAAGTTTCTGGTAGGGAGGTAACGGCAAGCTTAATAACACACTTTAAAAATGTGTTGTCCTCACAAGCTAACTGTAGGCAAATGTAGGATAATGTTAACCTGACTCCGCCAGATGGATGCTTCGCATTTGCTCTGCATGTCCATCTGGGAACTTTCCGTTGGAGAACTTTTGGGAAGGGGCAGAAATACTGGTTAGCTGATTGGATAAACCATCTGTCTATCACAGTGTTTCTCAAACTTTTTCTGACCAAGGACCACTTAACCAAAAAAAAAACCTCACGGACCACCTAGCTAAAAAAAAAAGAGTAGACCTACTTCAACAGTATATTACACAGTGTTTGGAATAACGCCGTTTAAAAGAACGGCGTTAGGTAACGTTATTTTTTCACTAACGGGGTAATCTAACTAATTACTTTTCCCGTCGTTACAACGCCGTTAACGTTACTGGACGTTAAATGCGGTGCGTTACTATGCATTGATTGAATAAACTGTGTAATCCGAACGCACCCTGGCTCACAGCTAGTGAGGAGGTGGGTTAATAACGACGTAAGCGATTATGATTGGCTAAGGCAGAGTCATGATTCATGATAGCCAATCAGGGCCAGTGTTTTTACACACTTGCCAGCACACTTGCCACACACACACACGCAACCGATAAAATAGAGATTCGACGAAACAGCAGAGGTCAGGAGCAATCCGAAAAGTTGGCCTTTTCAAGGTGGAGATATAAGCACTACTTCAAATTCATCAAGGCAAGAACGTGCATGTAATGTGTACATTATGTCCAGGAGCGAAGACTTTGTCGACATCCGTTGTAAGCAACTCTAATTTAATGAAGCATCTCCCACACGCATCTAAAGCTAGTGGCCAAGAACACACGATACCTTCACCACAGATAATAGCTCGCCATCCACTAGCAAAGAAGGACTCGGAGCCAAGTCCCCCAAGCAGCAAAAGCTTGATCTTTCTGCCTTACAAAAAAAACCTATGACACAGGCTGAAGTCTACCATAGGTCTGTCAATGTGCAATATCTTGAATTCCCCCTTGGGGATCAATAAAGTATCTATCTGTCTATCTAATAAATATTGAAAGTTATGTAGCCTACGAACACCTGCTGTTCTACTCATTTCAACTGGCTGCTCAAAACTGCTAAAAAAAATCCAAAATCTTTGACATATAGCAACTTTTTTTTTGTAATAGTAACGCAAATAGTTACTTTCCCTGGTAACGTGTTACAGATCTTATCATAGAGTAATTTAGTTACTAACTCAGTTACTTTTTGGAACAAGTAGTGAGTAACTATACCTAATTACTTTTTTAAAGTAATGTTCCCAACACTGATATTACACAATAGGCCTACTCAATGAACCACCTTGCTTATTGTCTTTGCACCTTGCTTATTGTGTCAGATTATTCATATGATTTAAACTGGCATAGCATAGTTGTAGAACTGTTTGGATTTACATACAAGTTGGTTCAATATTTCACACAACTATTCTATATTATATTTTATCACGTCTGCTCGCGGACCACTTGGGATAGCTTGCGGACCACCAGTGGTCCCCGGACCACACTTTGAGAAACACTGGTCTATCACCACCTATTGGTTATCGACGGGCCAAATTAACCAATTAGATGAACAAAGTGTTCTTCTAATGCCTTCCCAGACAGCAAAATATATTTGGGCCAGATTTGGTCCAGATCTTCATTAGCATTTGGCGCAGATCCTCTAAGATCTCTCGCAGAGGCTAGTAGCTGTCCTGGGAAATATTTTAGAGCAGACGGTGAATAGCAGCGCCGTTCACGGATGGATGTCAGAGGACCAGGGCAAAAACTAGCCCAATGGACTAACGTTAAAGTTAGGCATCAACCTGCGATTCTTCCTCACTGCTCCTGTGAGACGTACACAAAGCAAAGAAACAAAGAGAAAATATTAGATTAAACATCCAAAGATTATTTATTTTATAACAGTAGCCTATAGTATGCCAACAACGCATTGCATTCCAAACCGGATAAACTGGAGGACAGCGACAATTCTTGTGGACCTTCGATAAAAAGCCTAGTGTTTACAGCCAAGTTTTTCCACTCTAAATCCATTTTAAACAGGCTTAAAAAACGCTGCAATACCTGCAGTGCTACTAGCAGCAAGGCTAGCTACAGACAAAGTGGGTAACGTTAGCGCTAATGGCTACGAATTTGCAGCTAACACACAATGGACACACAAGATATTAAGCGATTTTGGTGAATAATAAGCAAAGCTCACCAATTTAGCCTTAAAGCTCATGTTCACATAGTTGTGGATGCATGTTTAAAAGAACCTAGACTACAAGCTAACCGTAGCTACTACCCAGCTTGTCTGGCACGTTTCAGGTTGTCAGAATTTCAGAGTAAACTAAGTAAACTTTCATGTTTAATACAAGCCTAAATATTTAGCAGACTAAAATGACATCAACACCAGTTTACATTTAAAATGATACTTGTATAATGTACTTACCAATAATCACAAAGACGGTGCAGCCTGTAGTCTTCCACTCTGCATAATCACATAACGTAGAGTTGCAGGTTTATGTGGGGGAAAAGTGTTCCGTTAGTTGTGGCGCGTCAGGTCTGCGCAGCTCCTGCGGATCTGGCCCACACCCACCGGGCGGACTCAATTCAGTTGTGGCGCGTCTGGTTTGCGAAGCTGCCCCGGATAGGCGCCGCACCCGCTGGATGGACTGTCACAGTCAGAAGCTACAGACAAGTCTGGCGCAAAGTTGGTGCAGATCTGCATAGTGAGTGCGACTGAGTGCGACTGCTGCGCGAATCTGCTGATTCAAAAACGGATCTGGCACAGATGTAAATGCTGTCTGGGTTCGTTTAACATAGGCTACAATTAAGTTAGGTAACATAACTAACGTTAAGATTTTTTAACTTACCATTTGTATGTGACGTGAACCTAATTAACGGCAATTCCCATCAAGTCTTCACGGTAGGCATACAGTACTGGAATCGGCCGTGGAGGATGTCTGTGTCGTTCATTCCTCCCAGATGCATGGCTGAGACTCATAGCTTCACAGCTTAGGGATTGAATACTTTCTAATTTGAATAAAACTTGCACGATAGCTATGCTCATCTCATCTGTGGATGCCGTCATGTTGTTCGTTGCGTCACACCTAAACCCTCCTCAAAACCAACGCTGATTGGCCGTTCGTTTGGTGAACTGCTCCAAATTTTCTCTATCGGAAAGTTGCCAGACTGATCTGCGAGCATCAGGATGGTCTCAGGAGGCTATAGGATAATGTTAACCTGTAACCAACTGCGCAAAATTGGACTCGGTGGTGAATAGGCTAGGCTAAATCAGATATAATTGCCATCATTGTGATCAGGGAATCACAGATTGGTTCCACAAATACTACGCCTGTAGCCTACTTGAATAATTTGATTATATCATTTTCACTCCATTAGCCATACCTTTTCATTGGTAGAAGGTAGCCTACTCTGATTGACGACTGTTCCCCAAAGTTGTCTGCCCCATACTGAAGCAACCTGAGGTGCTCACCAATCAGAGGCATCAAAAGGGCCATTTTTTGACCTCAATGGAAAAAATAACTTTCGGGGGGCCGCAACAATATTTAAGCCCTTTAAATACAAGCAGTCTTCAGCCTATTGGTCTGAATTAGCTCAACATTACCTGAATCAATGATTAGCAAATACGTTTTTTTTTTTTTTTTGACAGGCCATATTAGCTAATGAAACAGTTGAATGGTCCAAAATAGACTGCTGCGTCTTTAAGTTGATTTCAAACGGTTCTTTTTCCCATTTCCCCCTTTCACGGTCAAACTGTTGCTCCAATAGGTTGCTCCACATTATAATAGGCCTATCAATCGTAATGATCATAACATTACAATTATTATACGGATATTGCTGCTGGCTATAGGCTAAGTCTTGACATTTTTGCTCAGTGTCCAAATGCAATTTATAGCGATTTCGTTGTTTCCCTGAGAATAAGACAAAACTGCAAGCACGATTTTCATGAAAGCCGGCGGAATGTAGCAAGGGGAAATTTCTGAATCGCCGGGCTGTCCGGCCCGGGCAACTTTCTGTGTGTTGCATGGGCATGGGCATGGCATGGTACGCTATTTGGTCTGTATGGATATCTGCGCTCTCAGAATGATCCTCTTTTCGAGATGTCTTCAACATTAGGCTACATTTTGCATGTCCTCTTGCTGCAGATCAGACATCCCGCCGATGATTCAGTCAAATCCTCACAATAGCCTGTGCAAGGCTATTGCAGGCCTACGATGCTTCTTTCAGTGTGCACTGCGCAGTGCGCACTCATAGCTGATGACATTGTAGGTCTATTTCCAATCTATCTATCGCCTGCGGATCACCATCGTGCATTCCAGGAAAGGATCATATTTAGAATAATAACGGTCTATTAATTGTGAGCAGACTGAGGTAGGTCAGGCCTTGGTGTGCGTAACTTGTTGAACATGCAGTTAAGTCCGCGAGCTAACGAAGGGTTGTGCGGTTGCATCCCCATGTAGTAACCGCACGTGTATGGGCCAGGACCTAAAAAAATCACATATCGGTATCACCTGGGGTGGCAAAATCTACAAATGATTTTTGTAATCCTCCATGCCTGAGGGACATTATTTGGTATGATAACCCTCTCTAAGTGGTAGCTTAGTTGTATTTTTCATAGCTTTTATACCTGCACACAGTGAATTATACACGCCTATGTGGGTGCCTCAAAGTCTGGAGGAAGGTGGGACATGTCTTAATCCATGTTATATCATGTCTTAATCCATGTTATATCACATCTAGATGACATAGGCTTGTAGAAAATATAAAATTTAGATGATTTAGTTTTTCATTAATGATGCAGGCTAAATTAAATAAAATGTACACATTTTCGCCTATATAGGCCTAATACATTAATATATACATGCAAAATGATGGAAAAGGGTGAATCAAGTCCAAACTCATGTTTTGTGACATCTAGAGAGTATGGGCTTTTAAAAAATATAAAGATTAAATGGCTGAATAGGCATGTTTGGCTTTAATAGAGACCATAATGTCTTGGCTGCAAAAATTGCTCAACTTTAGGCTACAGTGGAATTTAAAGGTGGATGTGCTTAAACATTTGAAGACAAGATTAATGAGGACTCAAAAATATTTTTTTAATCTTCATCACTATCATCATATTCATCCAGACTGGCATTTATGTTCTCCTCATCCTCCTCTTCCTCCATCTGATTGCTACAAGTTTGTAACCTACACAATTCCGTGCACTTTAATTTGTTTGAAAGGCAGGAGCAGTCAGGAAGTTTGCAGGTCCGTACACATTTGCAGGCCAAGTTAGTTTCATCTTTGTCTATGTCTGAATCTTCCTTTGTGTACGTCATGTAGCAGGATCTATGGTAATGGCCTTCTGCTGCTACTAAGTCACGACTGGCTATGGATAGTACTCTTTTGTCACCTTTCCTGATGGGTGCTCTTCTGATTTTGTCATCAGCTCTTAACTCTGTGCATTTTGTTAGACTCTCTTTTGTCCTTTGACCTTTCAAATACTTACATTTGTCATAAAATACAGGTGCTGGTCATATAATTAGAATATCATGAAAAAGTTGATTTATTTCAGTAATTCTGTTCAAAAAGTGAAACTTGTATACATTTATTCCACACATATGATATGTTTCAAGTGTTTATTTCACAATCATGGGGAAGACTGCTGACTTGACAGTTCACCAAAAGACGACCATTGACACCTTGCACAAGGAGGGCAAGACACAAAAGGTCATCGCTTAAGAGGCTGACTGTTCACAAAGCTCTGTGTCCAAGACCCATTCAGAAATGTGGGGGAGATTCACAAAGAGTGGACTGCAGCTGGAGTCAGTGCTTCAAGAACCACCATGCACAGACGTATGCAAGACATGGGTTTCAGCTGTCACATTCCTTGTGTCAAGCCACTCTTGAACAAGAGACAGCATCAGAAGCGTCTCGCCTGGGCTAAAGACAAAAAGGACTGGACTGCTGCTGAGTGGTCCAAAGTTATGTTCTCTGATGAAAGTAAATTTTGCATTTCCTTTGGAAATCAAGGTCCCAGAGTCTGGAGGAAGAGAGGAGAGGCACAGAATCCACGTTGCTTGAAGTCCAGTGTAAAGTTTCCACAGTCAGTGATGGTTTGGGGTGCCATGTCATCTGCTGGTGTTGGTCCATTGTGTTTTCTGAGGTCCAAGGTCACTTCATGCTTGCTTCATGCTGACCAGCTTTATGGAGATGCAGATTTCATTTTCCAACAGGACTTGGCACCTGCACACAGTGCCAAAGCTACCAGTACCTGGTTTAAGGACCATGGTATCCCTGTTCTTAATTGGATAGCAAACTCGTCTGACCTTAACCCCATAGAAAATCTATGGGGTATTGTGAAGAGGAAGATGTGATACGCCATACCCAACAATGCAGAAGAACTGAAGGCCACTATCTGAGATACCTGGGCTCTCATAACACCTGAGCAGTGCCACAGACTGATCGACTCCATGCCACGCAGAATTGTAATTCAGACAAAATGAGCCCACAACTATTGAGTGCTATATGCTCATACTTTTCATGTTCATATTTTTCAGTTGGCCATTTCTAACATTTCTAAAAAAAACTTTTTTTGTATTGGTCTTAAGTAATATTCTAATTTTCTGAGATACTGAATTTGGGAATTAGTTGTCAGTTATAATCATCAAAATGAAAATAATTAAACATTTGAAATATCAGTCTGTGTGTAATGAATGAATATAACATACAAGTTTCACTTTTTGAATGGAATTACTGACATTATTGAACTTTTTGATGATATTCTAATTATATGACCAGCACCTGTATACATTTGGCCTCATAAACTCTTAAAGTCGTTGGACCTTCCCTTGCGGATTTTATTAGGTCCTCTGTGACAGACGGTTCTGCAGATCTGTCTTTTGCAAGGATCTTGTCAAGCAGTTTCTTCATAGTAAAGATGCTATGGCATTTTCTGTGATACAATATGGATGGTATTCTACCCTCAGGGAGACCTTTAGCAAGATCAAGGATGGGGCGATAGGCTCTTATTCCAGCTGCTCTCAGTAGTGTGTTCCTTGACTTTATGTTCATACAGTAGGTGCCACAAGGTTTATCATCTGAACAATGTATTAAACACTCCCCCTGAATACCACTACTTCCTTCTGCCATGCTTCTCTATTCTGGGATGTACAACAATTTGAAAGCAACAGAGATATATCAGGAATGATGTGCTAAAATGAGGCCTTTTCCTACTCAGTGTGTGTGACTGTGTGTGTGAGAGAGAGACAGAGGGAATATATGAAGTGTGTGTGTGAGTGAGAGAGAGAGAGAAAGTGTGAGAGAGTGTGTGTGTATGTGAGGGAGAGAACATGTTTGTGTATGTGAAGTATGTGTGTGTGTATGTGAGGAAGAGAGAGAGAGTGAGAGTGCAGTGGCTTGAGCTGTGGCTTGACTGTGCATCAGCAGTATTCTGCCACTCAAAATACCAAATTCAAATACAGTAAATTCAGTTAGCCTACCAACTGAAACTGCTCTCTCACACACAGGCTACATCTCTATATTCTTTTTGTCCTTTCTTTCCTTACACAAATTGTGGAAGTTAACAGTTTACATCATTGCTTGATAATGATGTTAGTACCTTATTTGGGCCGGTTGGGTTATTATATCTAGTCTTTCACAAGTAGCCTAGTCATTATCAAGGTCATATCCTTACTCATCACACATCAACACAAATACAAATAAACAGGACTCACCTTGTAATCTGTTTTTGACACTACAACAGCCATTGTTGTTCTGTAGCCTAACTAAACTGTTTCCATCCACATACTGGCCCTGTGGCCCAGCTTATTTCCCCCCACCCGACGAAGTCAAAAGAAGCCCAATTTCTGGCAACACTGACCAACACACTCTAAAGTTGGCAGTTTATATTTGTACTGTAGAATGTTCAGAAAACAAATATAGTTCCAGACAAATTGAAAAAACAGAATTTAGGCCTAATAGTTATGCAAGATCTACATGCATTCTCTTTAGAATTGAAATATCATGGCATGTCCGATCATTATAGTTCTGGTATCATTAAGGAAAACAGATTAATTACCCTAAAATATATTTTTCTGAGAATTCTATATATTCTAGATGTGATATAAGGTGCATTGAGACATCTCCAAACTTCCTCCATACCACTATACCTTATAGTTCTGTAATGTATTTTGCATTACATTGAAATGCATTGATTTTCGATGGACAGCTATTAGTTATGGGTCTAAAATAGCTGTGTAAAGTGTATTCAGCTATCTAACCCATATATTTTCTAAAAGCCCATACTCTCTAGATGTGATATAGCAAGAGTTTGGATTTGACCCACCCACTATCTATCTATCTAATCCTATATTATACGTAGAAAAAGTGTATGACTGATACATTTTAGCCTATGTAATTCATGGAAAGCTAAACTATCCATCTAAACTGTATATTTTCTAAAAGCCTATGCCATCTTCATAGTATATAACATAGATTAAGACATAACACATCATCCCACACACTTGCATACACCTATACCTACACATAGGCATGTATTGTGAATTGTACTTGGTATGGGTATAAAAGCCAGTAAAAATACAACTAAGCTACCACTTAGAAAAGGTTATCATACCAAAACATCTCTCTCAGACATAGAGGATTACGAAAATCATTGCTAGATTTTGCCACCTTTGGTGATGCCAACTTCTGCTCTGGCCCATGGACTATATGGGTTGAGTGCAACTGCAAGATCATACTGTATGCCAGGCTGTGCTAATGGGTAATTATCTCCCCCTTGCGATAGAAAGGAGAACTACAGCACACAATAAGAGACATCCGCAATGCTTTCTCTACATTACAAGCTTGCCACTATCCTACATCATCTTTGTACAACGGTACATAAATAGATTTAAAACTCAAAACATGAGCCAACCAATTGAACATAACAAGCAGTAGTTCAAACTACTTCAACATTTAGCGTTTATTTAATCTTAAATTCAAGTTTCCAGGGGGGTTTGGGGGCAAGACAACTGAAAAGTGCCACTGGACAAGACAAAGAAAACACACAATTATTACATTTTCATATAAATACATACAAACTTTCAAAGCACACCAACATTCAGACAAAACTTAACAATCAAACATGTATTTCAAGTAACAAGGAAGCAACTGGGCCAGTTCACATTCTCGCCAACATCCACTATTAATAGAAAATTAACGTACAAAAATATTCCTTACAATTCATAGTTCTTGAGGCCATCCTCAAGACACAAAAAGTCATTTCAAAAGTTTGGTCATTAAACGAATACCACAAGGCAGTTAGGTGGCTGGTTTCCCTCGTATCACCATGGACACACTGCATCATGTGAAGGTGACTGTTGACAGTCTCTGTGCTTGTTTCTCTGCACTTGACTCCTTTGCAGAGGCATTGCCATGGCAGCATTTAGATTGGTGGAGAAAACCCCTTCTGAGTATATTGTTTGATAATTTTAGCATTAAGTATTACATCTTTCATTTAATGTTTGAGGTCTTTGAGAAGTTGCTTCAGCTCTTCTACACAAGACGATGCCTGTTGATTGTGACCCTGTGGCATTTTTAATCTGAGGGAGAAAAGACAAGAAAGTGTTAGGAATTCCATACAGCTACACCTCTAATTAATCCCTCTTCATCTTTCTCCCTTGGCAATGTCAAATTTACCGAAAGAAACACATTAACTTTCAATTTTGAGGGGCAAACAGACCAGAGATGATAGAAAATGACACGCTCTGCACATAATTTCAACACCACCCATGGTGACTCTTGTTATAGACTTATTATATTTATTATAAAATTATTTCTGAAAAAAAAAAAAAAAAAAAAAAAACACTGTAAAAATGGAAACTAATGCTTAAGTGTTGCATTAGCAACTAGCAGGGTGCTGGCCTTGAGAACGTGACAAGACAGCAATTGTCCTCATTTATCCCCATCACTTTCATTTGGAAAGTGCTGCTTGGAAACTTTGGATAGTCGTTTGGATTTGGGACATTGCAATCAGGTGTAGGTGAAAACTGCAACTGGACTTGCAATGTTGTGAACTTGACTGCAAGTTTGCAAGATTCAAAATAAATCCTCCTTCAAATAAAAGCATTCAGGAGAGCTTTCTGCCCCAATACAATGCTTATGATCAGAGATTATATTTTTGAGCGCTGTTATGCTAGCTGGTTTTCAAATATATAATGAAATAATTACCAATGCACTACCCAGATCTTTTGTCTGACAGTCAAAACTCTTTTGGACTAAAAATGTGAACAAATAAAGAGACTTGTGGAACGAGTTTGGAGGGCTGCAGCGTAATACCACTGGTAACTTGAAGTATTTGTGAAGGTGCTCTTTGGTAGAAAAATATATATGTATAAAGATGGATTGTCCAAGGCACTCTTCAAAAAAAGTTAAAAAAGCTTTAATAAATAGGCTTAATCATAGTAGATCATGTTAAAATTGCCAACATGTTTCGGCCATGGCTAGGCCTTCATCAGGGCAAAATCCATGGCCAAAAAAAGAGACTTACTGGTGCATCTGAAGAAAACAATTAGGTTTCAGACACAACCCATTATCACAGAGAGCTGCTATGTTGTTGGTTACAGATCACAGATGGAAGGGTTTTGATGTTGTGACCAGGCAAAGGATATACCAAGGTAAGGACAGTCGTGGCCTTCTGGTTAGGGCTTTAGGCTTGTAACCGGAGGATTGCTGGTTCGATCCCCGACCAGTAGGAACGGCTGAAGTGCCCTTGAACAAGGCACCTAACCCCTCACTGCTCCTTGAGCGCTGCTGTAGCAGGCAGCTCACTGCGTCGGGATTAGTGTGTGCTTCACCTCACTGTGTGTTCACTGTGTGTTCACTGTGTGCTGAGTGTGTTTCACTAATTCACAGATTGGGATAAATGCAGGGATCAAGAGTATATATACTTATACTTGAGACCAGTATAAGACTTACGCATATGCATATCAACTTAGCTAGCGAAATAATGCCGGCTGATTTCTCTGCAAGTTCGACCTTATGGACCTGTAGCCTACAGTACCATCAGAGCCTGATATGAATACAAACAAATTCATTTTGATTATTTGTCTTTTTTATGGACCCCATGGCTGACATGTAATAGTGAACAGCCATGAGTGCCAAGTGCCAACACTTTGGGTTTGATGGCAAACTGAAGTGATCTCATGCAGTCATAACACCCACAATTATAATTTTTATAGTCCATCTCTTGCCAACATTTGTGTTGAGACACATGCATCTCACAAGTGCTCTGGAGTGACTGTTCATGTGTCAAGGGCATCATCTTGAATTAATATTTTAATTTCACTATGCAATTCTCCACAAATCCAGCTGATATTTTAATCAACTGCAGGAGTCTTATTATTCCAAGACTCCAGCTCCAGCTGAACTCCAGCTATTTTTCACAGCTCAGCACTATCTGTGAGAGTCACTCTGGGGAAAAAACAAAAAAACATAGCGTGGAAAATGAAATGGGCCTCTTACCTCCTCAGCATTTCTCTGGCTTTGCTGGGCGCGGGCTGGTGATGCCGGAGCGCCATGCTGCAATGCCTGGCCAGCGCGGTGTAGCAGTGCTCGCGGACGGTGTTGTGGCGCGCCGTGTCCCACTGCGGCAGCTCACTGACGTACCTCCAGCCGGTCAGAGCAAACTCCAGCAGAGACTCCCACTCGCCACGCCGCGCTAATGTCTGCCCACCCTCCTGGCATGAACGCTGGAGTTAAAAAGAGGAAAGAAAGATAAGAGGACATGCTACCTTTAGGGAGTAGAGAGTAGAGGCGATTACAGGACAGGACTGAATAGTAGTAGTTTTGGTTGAATGCCATATTAGCATCCATGTCTATATCGTAGCAAAAAATAATACGTGTAAGCACACCTGCATAGACCAGTCTGTTGAGATATACCATTTATTGTTCTTTGAGAGTGTCAATTATGTAATTATTTGTGTAAACTCACCTTGAATGCCACTAGGTGTGGGTAGGCTTTTCTGTAACAGTGAGCATCTCTGTTGGACCCTAAGCGTGAGTAAGGGATGGATCTGTAAACATTGGCTTTCTTCTGAAGCAAGTCCTCCAGCAGCGGCTTCAGATTCGATGTGTGCTCTGTGCACGTCTGTTTCTGTGAAAAGACAGTTCCGTCTTACCAAGTGTACGCATACTGACAGAACCACGCTCATCTCGACATTTGCCATTTGACATGTAGTATGCAAAATTATTTTTTAAATAATAATGCTAAAGCATACAGGTCATAACGATTGTGATGGATGCTGTAAATGAGGGTGTAGATCAAGGCTCAAAGTTAACTTTTAAAAGTGGTTGCCAGCTTTGCTAGCTTGGCAACCAGGCATGAGGTTTTGGTTGCCAAAGCCAACCAAAACTGGTTGCTACTTGTAACAATTTGGTAGCCAAGGGCAACCATTAATGTCGAGCCCTGGTGTAGATTGGTTACCTGCTCCAGGAGGATGAGGGAGCTGAGGAGCTGGACTAGCTGCTGACTGGACAGTACCATGGAAGTCTTCTCCACCTCTTCCCCTCTAGAGTCGCTCTCGTCAACCCACTGCCGCTGTCTGCAGGCAACCACTGCAAGAACATGTTTTGTTGCTGTTGTTGTTGCATTTACATCACTGTTATTCATGCTCTGCGCATACTACATACTTTTGCTTCTATGAAGTATGACATTAAAGTATATATTAAATAATTATGTGGATTTTCTTTTTCTTTGTTTAATAATCTCATATAGGTGATAATACCTTGTAAAACCCCAATTTTAATTACCCCAAACACAAGGGGTGGGAAATGTGCATTTCTTCAGTCACATTTTCATGAATGCGCCTAAAATATATGAATGAGCTGAATGGTTCTGAACTGTTTGGATATAAGCTGTGTGTGTGTGTGTGTGTGTGTGTGTGTGTACACACAGCATACTTACATGGGCGGGCGCGTTTTGTCCGGGAGCCTGTGCTGTTTGGTAGGGCCCCCACACGGGTACTTAAAACATCCATGTAGGACCTCCGCAAGTGGCCTGTGAGCAGACAGGAAAATTACATCTCTAAAGTAGGCATGGTATTAGGATTTGGCCAGAGATCACCAATACATTTACTGTTCCAATGGAAAACGACATGGTCCATGTTTGGTCCAAATCTATGTCAAAAAGTACAAAAGAATGGTAGATCATAACATGTATGACAAACTTCGATTTTCCATTTCCATGTATTCATTTAGCAGATGCTTTTCAAAGCGAAGATCAAAGATCCAAAGCGACTTGCAAAGATCCAAAGCGACTTGCAGCAAGATAATTTTCCACAGCAATATTTGCTGATTATTAAGAAAACCGTTGTCCAGACTACAATCTTTTCCTAATGTGCGACGGCCGACAATATCTACTATATTCAGTAAACAGACAGGCCAAGGGCCATGTTTTCCTCAACTAGCAGCTACAGGCCATTGCAATTTGGCATCAACAACGTTCTGTAAAGTTATTCAGAACAAATTGATCAATTTTGTCATTTTTAATTTACTAATTTATAGACAAGTTACCTTTGATCCGCTTTGTTTTTTAATCTTCCCATAGCTATCTAACGTTATATAAAACGTTATAAGTTGCTTGCGACACTTGTGAAGCTAAACCGAGGGGCCTGGTTTAGCGCCAAGTAACTAGCATCCCTTGTTAGCAAAGTTATTGACACATTAGGTTACATTAGTCGTTTACGTTAATGTTAACGTTAAAATCACAACACAGAAATACACCACACATGGCAATTGTATAACAATCTAATGTCATGAGTAAGACGCCCGTTGACGTAACAAACTTAAAGTCACAGAAAGATTATTAAATAGGTTAAATTATCAGGTTAGAATTTGCAACAATAACTTAGGTTCTCGCGCCAGCTAACGTCAACTTGGAACTCAAAGGTTAGGTGAGCTACGTTAGCTCACAAATGTGCAATACAAGTAACTAATTAGTCATGACATTTTATTGTAAACATTATGGATCCTACCAGTTCAACGTATTAACTTCAATCTGTAAAATGTAACGTTACTGCTAGCAAGCAAGCCAGTCCATTGGTGGAGGGAAATGGATGAGATGGATGTTAAGTTAATGTTAGCCAGCATTTAAGTGATGGATGGCTAACAAGGTGTTTATTGCGGATTGTTGAATTAAAGTGTTTAGACTTTTCAAAACTTACCTGCAATTTTCGGTTGTGGTTCGGGAATTTCCACCAGGGCACGTCTTTCAAAGCACATGTTTGCCATTGCGCTAAACTCTTTTCGTTCCACTTCTGTCAATTTAAAATAATACTGCTAACAGTAGCCGAACCGAACGAAGAACAAAATGTGCCTAATAGCTAACGTTAGCAATATCTTCCCAAAATGTTATCGATACCTAAGGCAACGAAAGTGCAGTTAATGAAAGTACACTGCACAGCATTGCAATCCAAGAAATACTTTACAAACATATATTCCGTTACTGTATAACATTACTCATTGAGATGATAACAAACCTATGTTCCTATGAACAAGCCACTGCTAACGTTTATATTACATTCATCACCAATATCTTCGCGGTAAATGAGTTAAATCCCGCGTTCGCTACAGGAAACCTCCAACAGGAATTTGCCGCCTGGGCGTGGTTTGGTGTTCTGTCGAGTAGGATTGGTCAATATTGCTGAACCGCTTCGATTGTGATTGGATGATGTATTTCGGCTCCAACACTTCCCAAAACAAGTGTGTCCTGTGCACAGTGGAGTGTCCAGTGGAGTGTCCAAACCATAGACTGTATACAGTCTATGGTCCAAACCTGACAAACCTGAGCTTGAAGATGAAAAAAAATAGGCTACGAATGACCAAGGGACCACTCTTCATAATTTCCCACTGTGAAGCAGAACATGACCAAGACCATTTCTACACTGAGTCTTCAATTCTTCAGTTGCCACTTGCCATTAGTAGGACTACTGTGAGTTTTTCCTCTTACTGTCTTACTGTTTTTTCTACGCAGGGGACATAGGCTACCATTGACCAGTCAAGTAGGCCTATAGTACAAAAACATAATCTTTATTAACATAACCATCAAATACAGTGATTGTCACATTTTAAAAAGGTCAAGTACATTGGCATGAAACTGGAAGATAGGAAACTAATTAATCTACCAACAACAACAATTTATATACATTATTGCTACGATGTGCATATCACTAATGCCATATTGAGAGATTTAATGATGTGACAGTTACATTAAACAGCTGTGTTCAAGACAGTAACATAATACACAATTACAAAAAGGACTGAAGCACCTTGTAAAACTGAAATGGTCTGCATTGTCCACCTTTTCATTAAACCGTGCTGGGCTTGCTTTTTGAAAATAGCCAGAGATCTTGTCTCTTGTCAATCACTCAGTTGAACTATACTGTATGGTATCCAAAAGACAATGAATAAAATTAGGTCAAACTTAGAGCACCAATGACGCAAAAATATGTGAGATAATGAACTAATGAAATAAGGTATCTATGTTTTTGATGAGCGGTTCACCACATTTAAA
Organism: Alosa pseudoharengus; assembly: GCF_046254945.1. Lineage (NCBI taxonomy): Eukaryota > Metazoa > Chordata > Actinopteri > Clupeiformes > Clupeidae > Alosa > Alosa pseudoharengus. The sequence continues at coordinate 15,171,107 of NW_027468689.1, read as the reverse complement.
TTGTTGGGTATATTTTTGGCTGTATTCTGAGGTGTCTGTGATGTCTGAGGTGTCTTGCTTATCCCTGCGTTGACAGCATTGTTTGCCCCTTTTGATCCACCATAGGGCTTCGGTTTGGGAATCCTTGTGGGACCAGGGCGTCGGAATGCTTCAAGAGGTATCTGTTGGAAAGACAGAAAGGTATGGAATATTAACAGCATGACAGTGACGGCAGACACCACAGTTCTAGCATATTCAGGCTACCGACACACAGTCCTATGACACGCCTGCTCATTCTGATACAGTGTTTCCCATTGCCATTCCCATAGGTTTGGTTGTTGATTGGCCACTGTGACAAATCCCCTACATACATTACAAGGAATTTAACATCTCTCCTGTGTATATCTGGATATTGTTTCTCAATCCTGCTGCATATTTTCTTGTGATCGCTGCTCTACACCACCTAATTAGATTCCATAGGTTTGTGGGCAGAGATTTGGATGTCTTATATATAAATTGTAAAGTTATGTTATGTGCAGCTGATGCCAGAAAAATATATGGTGCAGGCAGCTATGAGTATGAGCCCTGCAGTCGAATCTCATGATTATATTCAACATACACCACAAGATGGTGCTGTCCTTTTCCCCCAAAGGGTTTTTCAATGCATTTTCAATAAGGCAAAGCTCAAAATGACTATTGTTTTCACCGTGTATGGTTTTTATGGTATTGTTTTGCACATTAAGTGAAGGCCTACATTCTGTTCTGAGATCCTGGCAAACTACAAAATAAATACTTGCACAGTTGTTCATAATACTTGTCAACCTTAATGGTTCTAATGAGCATCTAATGTTGATGTTCTTCTGAAGATACTTAATCATTTGTTAGTAACCATCAGAAGAAATATGTCTTTAATGTGTCTGAGATTTGGGTAAGTCCAAGGTTTGTTGCCCTTACTGACCGGAGGCCTGGGCTATGGATGTACCTTGCCTGCTAAACCATGATGGATATTCTTAAATGCTGCCATGATATTCAGTCTCAGACTCATCTTTTAACGTTGACATTAATGGAAAGGTGTTTAGACTGATGAAACAAAGTTGGTAAGGCAAAGGAGTAGACTCATAGAGGAATAAATTACATGAGATGATGTGGTTAGATGAACATAAACGCATATTGTACATCATGCAGTAAACAACTAATGCAACCATGCAACCATGCAACAAGACTCTCCACAGCCACATGCACATGGGCTCAAGGAATAACAGCATCTTTCATCCAGCTCTTGTCTGGAACTGAACTCACTCATCTCTGTTAAATTTCAGCTAATTTTCTGTCATACTCTAAGGATATCCACTCTAAGGATACAAGGAGAGAGTTAGGATGATGTCAGGAGAGTAGGAGAAGGGAATAGAATGGGGTTGATGGGGTGGGGGGGTATTGGAGGTCGGAGTAGGGGTAAGACAGGTGTTGAATCGATTTACTCTGATCTGTGAAACGTCACTGTGAATGACTCCAGTGAGATTTTTGGTCTCTAAGCTGTTTGCTGCACAATCAGTCTCCTCGTTCGTCTAATGCTCCGGCTCTGGCTTCTCCTATGCCAGGGAGTGATGTCACTGCAGGAATGCTTTTGTGATTGTCATCACCCTGCAATCATTTCAGCCCCTTTCGACTCAGCCGCCACCATAGTTTTTAAGTAACTACCTTAGCAGTTTCGCCTGCGGTGTGATAGATTGAGGAGGAGGACTTCTAAGGTGCACATCTTATCCAGAGAAAGGGGGTGAAGAAGTGAGAGAGATGTTACAGACTGTTTCATCAGTTGTCCTCCTATACCTCCCCCATTTTGTAAACCTCTGTCCTCTTTTATCCTGGGAGTCGGGGAGGCAAATTGAGGCCAATTTATGAGCAGCTATCGTGGGGTACAACAGCATGAGGGAGTTGCTTTATGGTTTTGAGAATGAACTTTTCAAAAATACGCGTACTGAACCACGTCTATGAAATTCATGCAGGACATGGATTTGAGAATTGGGTCATGCCGTGCCTGTGGTGGAGGTAATGTACCAGAAAATTCAGTGTAGGTCATGTCAGAGTGCTTGTAGTTTTAACGTATAATGACATGTAATTAAAAGTGTCCTCCCTTTGGAGTCGTAAAGCCAGGAGTTGGAGTAAGCACTTCCCCTTTGCCAAGTGCGGGCCAGCAGTTCACTCACAGAGGTGCTGGCACGAGCGTCTCCACGGAAACCAAACACAGCGTTTGTTTGGGGCTCTGACGGGCGTCAGGAGACACCGTTTTCAGAGGATACGGCTCTCAGGGATCCGCTTACACTCACCCCGCGGAGTTGGGGCCTGCCTCGGCCAAATGGTTTATTTTATCCTCCGGGTTTATTGTCCGTAACAATGAGGCAATGTGAATTTCACTGTCATTTGCCGTCTGTGTAGACTACACATGCTAAAACCCCCATTCGCCTTTTTGGCTGGCACCAAGTGAGGTGCTCATAACGTTGGCACACTCTGGTGATGACTTGCCACCGCAACAGATCATTGTGGTAAAAATATCAGGGGCAAAAAGAGCACATGAACATAGTCTTTGGTTGTATACTTAGAAGGTCTTTAAAATAAGATGGCATGAAATGGATGTATAGATTTCAAAATAGATCACTGTAGCATCATTAATTTTCTGTTCAATTGGTGAAAATAAACTTCACTATGGTCCACTTTTTTTTGTTTAATTCTATCCACATCCATTTTTGTTTAGAGCAGCCAAGTTGCTTTCTGGCCAGTGGCCACCACTGAGATGACTGTACATTGAGGTGGCAAAATATAACAGCTGCCCTGGATGAACAGCATCCCATTCAGACTGCCACTTACTGTAATGCTGCTCCCATAGACAGAAACAGAGATCCAGCTTCCAGACTGTGAAAAAATTCCAGCCTGAATCAATTTAACGCTTGACATAGCCAGCTCTGTACATTAATAGTGAGTCAAAGGGTGTTTTCCTGGCCGCTGCAGTCTTTGTGTCTGTCGGACTATGGCTGCGCGGGATCCACAGCTGTTTTATGTCTGATCTGGAAGGGTTGCACAAAGCAGTACAGTACAAATGGCAAGTATACTAAAGAACGGTAATCTTAAGGTTTCTATGTTTCTTGGAAGGAAGGGAGAGGGTGCTTCCAGTGGGGAGGCCAGTTAGTGTATCACAGCAATCATTAAAAAAATCATATGTTTTTGTCTGTGAGTATTGCAGTTAACGAAATAGCCTGCTGAGTGCTTTATTGCATTGACAAGTGTAAGGCCTACACATTTATCAGCTATTTCCAAAGTGTGCAGTTGTCTGTATTCATATAAATGCAGTATATTTGAGTGATGTTTTCCCCAGTTTGAAGAGGACCAAAAGTGCATAGCGCTCTCACAGGGAGAATGACCTCATAGCGTTTCAGATGAAATGTGTGACATCTGCTTCTCACATTGACCTTTTGACCGGAGTGAGTTTATTTTGCCTTATTGTCAAACCCTTGGAAATGTTTATTATTATTATTATTATTATTATTGTTATTATTATTATTAAAGCAATATTACATGTATTCTCTAAAAAAGTTAAACTCACTCAAAAAATACTATTAAGACAAATATATTTTTTTTCTTTTGGTGTTCTGAAACAGTGCTGCTTAAATTACTTTTTGTCTAACGCTCAAGGAAAATAGAAATTAAGATTGCCATAAATATTCTTTTTTTTCTCAATTTCTCATATAATTACTGTTAACTGTAGAATAAATGTAAATTAAGGTCACGTAAACAGTTAACTCACCCCAACTGTGAACTGAATTTCCATTGTATCACTGAGAGAGACTGCAAACTCACCCATGCAAGTCTCAGCTCACAGTTACTGGGTTTCTGTGTTTTGGATATCGGGAGAAACTATGACATCAGCCTATGAATTAAACTCAGCCAAGCAAACATATGTCAGAATTCTTTTTCCCTCCTTTCAATAAACTCTGAATGTTAACACAGAGTTCTCAGAGCCCCAGTTGTTAAAAGAGTTCTTTAATTTGCCTGAAGTTGCCTAAATCTTTAGGAATTTTTCAAACATGTATAGAAGGCGTGTGATTTTTACACAGTGTGTTTTGGCTTTCTTTCATAGAGTCATTGTAGATTCTGTATCCATATGTGAGATGAATGTGAGATGAATTTGTATTAACATAGTTGCATATCCTTTAAAACAGAACAAGGCTGTTCTGTTGAAATTTAATTTCAAATTATGTGTTGTAATTTAAAGGGTATGTACCAACAAAGAGGATAATGACAGCACATGCAAACGTCCACATGTGAGGAACAAGTACACCAACTGCATTCTTCACTACATTACCATGTTCTGAGGCATGCTTGACGTAAAGAAAATGAAAACATATGTGTTTCATGAAGTGTTTTTCAGACACTGATGGAAAAATAAGAAATTATACGTAACAACATTAACTGTTTTAATTATTAGAAAAGAAATATTCAACATAACAAATGCAAGTCATTTATGTGTATATATGATGCATAAGCAAAATAAAAGGTACATCCGTGAATAGTCTCAGTACATGGTAATTTCTCATGAAAAGCAAGTACAGTAAGTGCACACACAAGACAGCCAAGGCTAAAATTAAGTTTAGTATACTAGAACTTTCACTTAGTTATCCCGCTTTAGTTCATCCTTTCTCCCCGCACTTTTTGGTCATGCAGACACATACAGTATATTCCCCCCAATGTCTGACTAAACAATGCAAACAAACAAACAAACAAACAAACAAACAGAAAAAGTGCTGTGGTTGAACATTCTAAATGGTATAATATGGTCAAGTAAAACTAAACAGGAGGGGGTTTAGGGTTAACACAAATGGGTGGGATTGTATGGGATTGGGCACATGGATTGGAGTTGGGGGTTGGATAAATTACTACTCTAAGGTGTGGGTAGGGGTGCTTGGTGAACTGGGTCAGTCATAGATGTTACTTACTGTAATCTGTGGCCGCGGGAGTGGGGAGGAAGTGGGTTTTATAGTGATGCTACTGGTGATTTTGTTGTTGCCTTTGGCGGGAGTGCCATTGGTTAACACCGGAGTTCTTTGCTCCTGCCCAGGTGAACAACAGGGGCTCATTGGCCTAGAGGTGCTGTTAATGGCCTGAATGTAAGGGCTCCCTAGGTGAATGTGGATTTTGTTGTCCTCAGTGGTGATCACATTTGAGCCTGTGCTGTTGGACCTTTGGACTTGCCAGCTGTTCTGCCTTTCTGGGCTGACACGGAAAACGGCATGGCCACTGGTCACCTCCAATGGCTCTGCAGGCTGGGAACGATCTGGGGTGCCTGTGGTGACAGAGACAATCTGGATGGGGGACATGGCTCTGTCAGGTGTAACTGACCCCGAGGAGTCTGGGGTCATCGCTCGGGAATAGGCTGCCATGGTGAAGGGAGACATGGCTTGGTCTGGACTGCAGGGGCTGTCCGACGACGAGGAGCCTTTGGTTTTCATGGGAGGGGTGATGGATGTGTTCTGGATGATTGTGATTCGTTGCTTGGGTGGAGCACCGCTTGTGGGGATGACTGCAGTGCTGGTGTAGGACTGAGCATTCTCAGTGGTGGGGCTGGTAATCTCCAGGGTCGCCGTGTTGTGGCCATGATCTGGTGTGACTTTGATGTGCAGAGGTTGACCAGGGCTGTGTGTTAGAAACACATCCCCTTGTTGGGCATGGTTCCCATTCTGTCTTGGGGACACTTTGCCGTTAATGGGGTGTTGGTTTTCTTTGGTTTTCATGAAGGGAACTCTTGCTCGCCTCATGTTGTTGTTCAGGTTGTTGACGTTGTTGATAAGGGAGGCATTACCTTTAGTGATATGAACCTCATTGTAATTAGGGTCATCTTCAGGGTCACTCTCCTCATACAGCTTCCCATTCACCACAGCACATTCCAGTGGAGCTAAGCTCTTGTAGTTCGGAGGAAGGATGTCCGTCGGATCAGTCTGCACCTCTTTTGTGGAGACGTGCAGGTCTGAGAATCGTCTGCCGTTCATGCCTGGCCGTAAAGTTTTGCTGATGCGACGGTATCTCTCCAGTTCGCGGGTGAGGTTCTCCATCTCTCTGGCCAGCTCCTTGTTTCTCACCTCTTGCTGGGTCAGCCTTCTCTGGAGAACGGTGTGATCTGATTTCACACGGCAGATAGACTCCTCAGTGCCCATGAACTCATGGATCTTCTCCTTGAGGGCCTCCACCTCTCTGGTAAGGTGGCTAGATTTGGCCTCTTCCTCTTTTAGGCGCTTGTAAAGCATATGTTCCTGGTTGGAGGACTCCTTCTCTGCCAGCTGGTACTTGGACAGCTCATTCCTAGAGATCTCCAGCTCCTCCATCAAGACCTTGGCTCGCTCCTGTTCATTGGAGTATCGTTTCTCCAGTGTCTCAAACTCATCCTCTGTCTTCAGCAGATCATCTTCAACGACCCTCATCTCCTTGAGTTTCCTCCTCAGCCTCTCCACTTCCTGGGTGAGATCCTTAATCTTGTTATCCTCCTGCTGAAAGCGGTTCGGGGTAGGTGACTTGATGTGCTCCTCTTTGGCTCGGTTTCTCATGACTTCCCTCTCCACAGCCTCGAGAGACTGCACCCGCTTCTTCATCATAGTAAGCTTGGACTGTAGGTCGTTGCTCTTCTCCTCTTCCACCTTGAGCTTGGCTCTGAGCTCATCTCTGTCCTTGGTGGCACTGTGCATCCTCTCCTCCAGCTCAGCCTTGGCCTTCAGGGCTTTCTTGCTTTCCTCAATCAGTTTCTCAGTCACACTGGTGACCTTGTCTTGCTCTGCCTGTAGTTTACTAGTGCTGTTCTGCATCTTGTCTTCCATTTGCTTCAGCTTTTCGGCCATAGTCTTACGTTCATCCACCAGCATGACCGTAAAGGTCTTCAGCTTGGTGAGGTCCTCTTTCAGCGTGAGCTCGGTCTTCTCTAGCTGACCCTCAATGGTCTCAAGTTCTTTTATCCTGACCTTGAGGACGTCCAGCTCATTCGATAGGTGCTTAGTCACAGTCCTCTCTTTCTCCAGGTTGCATTTGAGTGTGCTGCATTCCTGTTTGCTTTTACCAAAAGCATCTTCCAACTTCTCCAGTTCCGTGATCCTCTGATTGAGTTTGTCCACCTCTGCCTTTAGGCTTCGGCTCTGGCTGGCCTCCTTCTCCAGCTTTCTGTTGAGATCACGACACTGGTCCTCCATCTTGATCAGCTCCTCATCTTTGCCCTCCATTTCCATGACCCTTTTCCTCAGCTCTTCCACCTCAGAGACCAGACTGGAGTTGCCACATTCCCCCCGGCCTATCTTGTCCCTCAGTTCCTGGAGCTCCTCCTCGGCCCGACGAAGGGTCTTGTTGGTTTCTTCCAGCTCGTCCAGCTGCCGGCTGAGTGTCGACAACTTCTGGCGAAGCTGTCTGTTCTGGGCATCCTCGCTGATCAGCTTGGCAGTCATGGCTTCCTCCTCCTGGTGGAAGTGAGTGGCTTGGTCACGGAGCTCTGTCTCTAACTGGAGGACTTTGCTCTCTTCCTCTTGGGTCAGTGCCTGGGCTGAGCTGAGGGCCTCCTGTGCCTGGGAGGCGGAAGCGGTCAGCTCCTGGACCTTCGCTGTCTGTTGAGTGAGCTGTTCTGTGAGGTGCTGCTGTTCGTCAACGACCAGCAGGGCAAATGACTTGAGCTTGGTGAGCTCCTCCTGCAGACTGGACAGTTTTCTCTGCTGCTCTTCTTCCTTTCGCTCCTGGTAGGCCTTCTCCTGGTCTATCAGCAACTTTAATCTGGAAAAGAAAAAAAGAAGGAAAAGCATGTCATTTGATTTTGTAGTTAATGGAAAGTGGAATATAATGTACTTTCAGTGAGTGTATTTCAACACTCTCTTGTGAGTTGTTTCACAGCATTTCACTAAGATATGTGTAAAAAAAATCCATTAACTGTACATCCCTTTTAAGAAAACTATTAGACGCCCACGTGTTTAACATAATACCACTGTCAAGGTGTAATGGGTTTTTCATGTTGACTTTTTTGGCAGTCATATGTACTGAAAGACTGAACACTCATATTTCATTCAAAACCCAAGATGTTGTTTCAGAGGGAGCGAACACTTTTCACGTACAGGGTATGCAAGAAAGAGAGAGTATATGTTCCGGGCAACACACAGGGGGAAACTAGGGTCAGAGTGGCTGGCACGTTTTTTCGGCGGGCCTTGTGCCGCCAGCCCTGGAAGGGATGTTTTGACTGCAGAACACACAGCTGCCAGTGAACTCTGCAGATGTCGCACTGGCATGGAAAAATCGCCTAATTAGGGGGTTCCTATGCCCCCCCTAGCCCTCTCCTCCTCCCTTCCTCACCTCCACATGCGAAACTCCACCACCTTCCCTTGGTGGTTTTATATTTAAAGGAATTCCCCTTCTTCCAGAGGCAATTACAGCTTGGCTGTATAAACAGAGGTTTTCTCCCAGCACTCACTAATTCCACGTAGCTCCTGGTAGATGAAATGATGTCAGAGAGACAGGGTGGGTCCCTCTCTCTGCGTCTCTGTCTGCATATGTGTGGGTCTGCGCATGTGTGTGTGTGTGTGTGTGTGCGTGTCTTTGTCTGCGCGTGTCTGTGTATGTGCGCCCAAATGTGTATGCCTCTCAATGTGGACGTTTGAGTGAGGGACGAGGGCTGAAAGAGCGAGGTAAGCAGGGAGGGAGATAGAGAGAGAATGTCACCTCTTTGCTCTGCTGAGGGGATTTGGAGACAGGGTAGGGACTCTGGGAGTACTTGCTTAAACGTTTTCCACATGTTCCACCATGTTGGAGACAGACTTGATCAAAGCAAGTGAAACTGAAGTGGTAATGAAACAGCATTTGATACATACCAAGGGAGCGGACCAGAAGAGGAGAAATTCCCCATGCCACACAGCATGGATCATTTTCACATTCATAAACACCACTGAATCCTAAGTTCTGACATTATTTAAAGGTCATTTGAATTTTGTATACTTGGAATAGTCATATAACATATGGCACCAACATTTGGTAAAGTACCACTGCTCTGTGTTTCTGCTCAAAATATTCAGCTCCACGTATAGGGAACCCTCAGAGGACATTATGCCATGTAGAATGCAGACAGATTTTTTCCCACTTCTCAGCTACTAATTATGATTATTATCTTTTTATATTATAAGGGGTATAATACTGAATATTCTAATTTTACTTTGCTGTAAAAGTGTACACATTAGTGTGTCCAACACAGCTTCAGTGTTGGTGTGAATTTGGATACATTTTCTTTTTTTTTCTGCGTGCAGTGCAGTGTGAATTTGCATTTTTTTTTAGGTGTGCATTACTCATGCAGTGTTCTTCACAAGCCCTTTTGTAAATTCTTTCCATAAATACTCCGGCACAGTGATACAAATACACTAGTATTTCTATTTCTCACTATGTCATACGACACAGTACCTGAATCATCTCCAGAGTGCCAGTTCTACTCAAGCAGAGCTTCCATCCCACGGGAGGAAGTGACATGTATTCCTTAGATGCTAATCGCATAACTACTTTTTCTTTTTTTTGAGGGGGGTAATTACGTTTCAGTGAAACTGCAGCTCCTCCCTGGAGAAGCCATGCTGTGTCATAGGAACAGAACACTACAATAACAGAGCCGGGAGGCACGAACAGGAGTTGGGGAGAGCAGATGCCGGTGGCACGGCTCTCGCTAGATGACGGGAACGGATAAGTGCCTGATGGGGGCTGCCTCTAAAGCCCAGGCTGTTGATTTGAGATGTGGTGATGCGATAGAGCTATATGTTACATCTCCTCTCGCTACGGGAGGTTTCTACTTGGACAGTGTTTTGGTCCTGTTGTTGCTAGTGGACTGAATAACATGGAATTTCTTTCTGCTGATATACTGCGCTGCATGTGAATGACTGTGGAATGGAAGCAGTAGATATTTCAGATAAATGTAGATATACATCTTTGTGTGTGTGTGTGTGTGTGTGTGTGTGTGTGAAAGACAGCAAATTATTGTCTTTGACTATATATCTCTCTCTCTCTCTCTCTCTCTCTCTCTCTGTGTGTGTGTGTGTGTTGTGTGCGTGTGTCTGTCTGTGTATATGTGTGTGTGTGTATGAGAGAGAGAGAGAGGGAGAGAGAGAGAAAGAGAGAGCATTCAATCAACTTTAGAATTGAAACATGGCACAATTTGTTTTCAAAGGCATGGTCCAGCTAGTAAGTCATTAA